>NC_057392.1:55618460-55827589 GCF_019320065.1 Cervus canadensis | reverse complement strand
CTGAATCTGTTTTCCCCTCTTTGACATGATGAAGTCCAAATGCCTTTGCGTGCCATTTACACCCTTCACAACCTAGCGCTCATCAGCCTTGCAGAACATCACTCTCTCTCTGCTTTCCAGTTAAGCCCATTCTCCAGCTGTCTCTTCCAGGCTCCAAAGCATCACTGCTAGGAGAACATGATAGTCACACAAGTGTTCCACCAATGTTGTCTGTGAACTGTTCCTGGGCTTCCCATTCAGAGCTGAGTTCACTTGCCTCTATGCTCCTGTACTGTCTTCCTTTCTCTGTGACAGCAGTAGTCACTGTATTGCAATCACATTTCTAATGTGTAGCTTTTCTAGCTAGGTCAGAAGGAACTAGAAAAGAGAGTCCTGGTTTCTGTCTTCACCCATGGCTAGCACAGTGTTTAATTGTTAATAAATATTTACCAGATTGGAGAAGGAATTGGCAACCCACTCCAGTATTCTTGCCTAGAGAATCCTGTGGATGGAGGAGCCTGGTGGGCTGCTGTCCATAGGGCCGCACAGAGTCGGACACGACTGCAGCGACTTAGCATGCATGCATGCATTGGAGAAGGAAATGGCAACCCACTCCAGTATTCTTGCCTGGAGAATCCCAGGGATGGAGGGGCCTGGTGGGCTGCTGTCTATGGGGCCACACAGAGTTGGACACGACTGCAGCGACTTAGCAGCAGCAGCAGCAGCATTTACCAGATGAATGAACAAATCAGTGAATGATTTAAGACCCTAACTGACCTAGCAGAAGGGGAAAAAAAGCTCATCTTGGCTAAAATCAGAATTAACACAAAAATTTGTTAAAACGCTTATTTCTAAACTTCAGTCCAAAATGATTTCGATTTAGCTGGACCAAGGTAAGACCTGGCAATCTGTATTTTCAAGACCCCCCCCTCCCCCACCAGTTGAGTCTGATTTGTAAGATTTGGGAATCTACCATGGCTTTGGGAATTCTTCCTTGATGTACTTCTGCCCTTGTCCCAGTGCTCAGATCCAGAATGAGACTGCTCATGGGCCTGTTTGTCTCTTCCCTCTCCAAGAGCACCAAGGAGATCAGTTACCCCTCCAGTACACTGACGCTGCATAAAGGAGAGTCTTTACAGCTTAAAACTTTCTGAGAGCTATGCCCTGAGCAAGGCAGAACTGTGCCCACGCAGACGTGTGGGGTCATGGAGCCCAACATGACAAGAGATTTGCATTTTGGCTAATTTCTAAATCTGAGAGGATGTGAGGAAGACACAGCAACATTTTGCTATTGGGGTCCTGTCATCCTGTTACTTTCTGATGTGATTGACAACCCTAGTATGAACAGTCTGCTTTTCAGCCTCCATCTTCCTCTAAATGAATATTGATGCTGTGTTTACCTTTAATTAATATTCATTGCGATAAAGGAATTACACTCATTCACTTTTAATTATATCCTTCTTGCATAAACAGGCTTTTAATAACAGATTTTCCAGAGCAGAAAAAAACAAGCTCTCTGCCCCCAGCCTTGTCTGCTGCCAGGAAAGCCGCCTCTGCAGTTGATAAAGGGGATTTCAGTTTGTAAATTGGTGCAGTAGGAAGAACCGTGGTAGCAAGTTAACTCTTCTAAGTTCTAGCTCCATCCAGCTATGCCATAGCTACTGTGCATTCTTGGCCAATTCTTTGCCCTCCTGTCCTTTACCTTCGTATCTGAAAAATGGTGATGGAAGCCAATGAATCGTTTTCATTCCTGACTGAATATGAGGATCACCTGAGGGAATAATTGAACAATACCAAAACCCAGACTATAGTCCAGATGAATTAAAACAAAGTCTCTATGGGCTGGGTGTAGGCGCAGGTATTTTTTTAAAAGATCCCCAGGTGGGATTCTTTTAATGTTGAGAATTATGGCTATCATTCTCATCAGACTTCTGGTTGCTTCTAGTTGCCTGTGGCTCCAGCCAGGGTGAAAGACTGTACATGGCCCAGAAGGAAGGCCAGCACTGTTCTCAAGTACCAGTTCAGCCCCGTCCTGGTGCTCCCCTATGCTGTCTGGGGTCTCACATCCTGGGACAGGTTCAGTGGTATTTTCTAAGAGCAGGGAGGAAGGATAATGTTCACTGAGCACCTGCTCTGTGACAGACACATCCAATGTCTCATCTGTCAGTCATTAGACCCATCTCCTGTCTTCTGTGTCAGGCATGAAGGGCTTAATGCTGGTGAGAAAGGCAGTTCCGGCCTTCACAGAACTTATGCTCTAGTCTCTAGGAGGGAGAGACTTTAAGCTGATAATTAACAGTTACATGAATTTATGGAATTGAAAAAGAAAAGCATAGGCTGCAATCAGAGGACATAACAGTAGTGGAGAAGTGATGGCAAGGGAGACCTGCTTTATGAAGCAATGGCTAAGGGCTAAGGCCTGAGGGTGAGCAGGACTTATTTCAGTTCAGTTCATAGATGGGGAGGGGCATTTGAGTAAGAGAGAGTGCTTCTACAAGGCAGATGTTGGCACTCTTGTTTTACAGGTGAGCAAACCCAGTCCCAGAGAGACCAGATCCAGAGCGATCTCCATGGTTCTGACTTTTCAGCTGGAAGGAGTATCCGAACCCACTGAAATCACATGGTGGGACAGAGCTCATTAAAATGTCCATGGCTGCAGCTGGACAGAGCAGAAATCAGGTTGAAATAGGAAAGGAAGAAAGCCACAGGCTTAAGGGAGTCTATAGGCAGAAAATGCTACCTGCTTGGTTGGGTCATAGGCCACATGTAGTCCTGGGAAGGAAGTTGCATCAGTGTCCAGCATGAATCTTGGATGGGAGTGGGGTTCTCTGTCAGGCAGACCAAGACTTGTGTGGCATGGATACTGGAGGGGTCCAACAGAAAGGGATGTTTTGATGATCCTACCAGGTAATACAGAGCAAGGCAGTCTTTCAGCCAATAGAAAGTCTCCTCTCATTACCCTGGGGTTGGGGGATGGGACCGCAGACTCTGAGAAAACTAAGGTAATTCCCGCCAATCAGAACTGGAGAAGGTCAGCAATGCAGCTCCTTCAGGGAGCAAAGTGAGACCCCACCTCCGCAGCTGGCTGGGGCTCAGGGGTGAGACTAAAACAGGCTGTCAGAGCCAGTTCAGTACCTGGGGGGCCTGATGCTGAGATCCACAGCCTGAGTACAGTATCAGAACTGGAGGTTGGGCTAGGGGGGCTTTCCTAAGGGTGAAAATTAAGTCTTTCCAGGTGAGGTGGAGCAGGTAGGCAGAGATGAGAGGCAAGCAGGGCCTGACTGCCCATTCCAATCGTTCTCAGTGGGCATGAGATTCTAATATTCTCTGAGAATCTACTTCAACATATCAGGATAGGGTGTGGGTACTTTCATTTTTAAGAAGCTCTTAAGAGCCCCTTGGACTGCAAGAAAATCAAGCCAGCTAATCCTAAGAGAAATCAACCCTGAATATTCATTGGAAGGACTGATGCTGAAGCTGAAGCTCCAATACTTTGGCCACCTAAGGAGAAGAACTGACTCACTGGAAAAGACCCTGATGCTGGGAAAGATTGAAGGCAGGAGAAGGGGACGACAGAGGATGAGATGGTTGGATGGCATCACTGACTCAATGGACATGAGTTTCAGAAAACTCTGGGAGATAGAGAAGGACAGAGAAGCCTGGTGGGCTGTAGTCCATGGGGTCTCAAAGAGTCAGACACGTCTTAGAGACTGAACTACAGCCACAGGCAATTCTAGTGTATATTTTTGGTTAAGAATCACTGAGATAAGCCTTCAGTTTTCTGATGAAGAAATCAAGACTTAGAAGTGACTTGCTCAAGGTCCTATAGCACACTAGGAGAAATAGGACTAAAACCTTGATTTCTTCCTCCCAGTCTACCACCTATATGTTCAGGTTAGTGATTAACATCCACAGCAGTAACATCAGCTCTTGACATGCGTGCACCCATGCCTCTGATATCACCCGATCTTCTCAGTTAGGGATTATCAATGCCCCAGGTTACAGATAAGCAAACAGAGTCTGTAAATGTGAAATGATTTGCTCACTCAAGACCATGGAGCTGACTGGGACAGGAACATATTTCTCTTTCCTAATCTTGAGATCTTTCTCCTGCTTCAGGCGCCATATTATGAAGCTTGAGTTTAGGCTTTTCTCCCAGGAGGTAAGACCTGACCTTTCTCAACCTGGCTGATCTAATGGCCTCTAATCCATTTCCTGTGCATGTGGCCAGCAAGTCCCCTAATGGAGTGTAGCTATAAGGCTAAAGGGGAGCCCAGTAATTAGAGACCTAGAGGTGTAAGTGACATTTGGACAACTGGCCAGCTGGCTGCAGTGCATTTGGCACCCCAAGGGCTCCAGAAACCGGAACCAGAGTGCCAAGCATGTCAAACTCATGTCACCAAGGTCTGTGCTCAGCTGCTCCCCTAGCATTTGCAAAATGTCCTGCCCACACTCTTCCCCTTGCATCCTCCCTTGGTCATTTGCAGAAGCAGATGAGTCGAGGTTACATGCAGCTGATCCCAGACCTGCTGGTTAATTATCTTGGCCTGTAATTAGTGTTTCCTATTCCTCACTCCTTGCCAACTCCCGTGGTTAATGTATCATTGCTCTCTCCGCAGAGACTCCTTTGGGAGGGCTCCGCGGCCC
The DNA here is from genome assembly GCF_019320065.1 of Cervus canadensis. Taxonomy (NCBI): domain Eukaryota; kingdom Metazoa; phylum Chordata; class Mammalia; order Artiodactyla; family Cervidae; genus Cervus; species Cervus canadensis. The sequence continues at coordinate 55,822,963 of NC_057392.1, read as the reverse complement.
CAGAATGTATGCTCCTGGTAGTGGCAGCCTTTTGGAGGTGTTCCATCTGCTGCCTGTCCCACCACCCCTTGGCATCATCCCTGACCCCTCCCACCTCAAAGTTTACATTCATCACCAAGTGTTCAGTTCTGTCCTGAACATTTCTGAAATGTGTCTCTGTTTTTCCAGCTTTGTGCCTATGATTTGATCAGACCTCATAATCTCTCATTTGGACTCCCATAGTATTTTCAAACAGGGCCTTCCTGTCTTATTCCTGCAAATGTCTCCTCTGCAATATAGGAAGAATAATCTATCTAAGTTGCCAATCAGGCTGTATGACTCCCCTATCTGAAAGTCCAGCCCTTTTAGTTTGGCACATAAACGACATGGTGGTCTGCCCATCTTTCTACTCCCTCTTTCACAAGGTTTTTACATGGTTTTAAATTCAGAACTGCTGTAATTTTCTCCTTTTCTCTTTCCCTTATATGTCCCTATACACGTGTACATTTGTGCGTGCACACACATACACACACACACTCCATCCATTCATGACCAGAATGACAGGACAGGAAGGGGATTGACTTGGGCAGGCACTCTAAGAACCATCATGAGGAAACCCAGAAGGGACTTAATCTATGTGGCTTTGAAAAAAAGAAAAAAAAAATCTACGTGGCTTTGGAAAATAGGATTAGAAACTATTAAGCTCATTTTAATATTCAGAGTAGATATTTAACTGATAGGAACAGAGTAAAGAGACAAAGTAGATGATTAAATAGTTAATCTCTCTAGGGGATTGTAAGTACAGAAAAAAGGTATGGGAGACTCCTGTTAATTAATGATTACAAGAAAGCAGGCTTGCCTAACAACAAACCAATGCAACTGAAGCACGAGGCTTGCCCCTCAAACAGTAAAACAATAGCGGAATGAAATCTACTTCCTTCCCAGTGAAGTCAGTAAGTTAATGGTTCCTAGGACGGGCTTCTCTGTGCATACTAAAAACAAAAATACAGGGAAAAGGTGACATTATACTGAAACCTGAGATGATTTATCATATTTTAGTATATTACCACCTTTTGGCCCATTTCCATTGCACCACAACAGTCCTAGTTTGACTACGTAGAAACAAGAAAACTCCCCTGCCCAACGTGGAGGAGGAGTTGATGATGGAGGTTTGATGTCTCTTCCAAAATGAGGAAGAAGTTGGTCTTTCCCCCTCTCTGCCTTTCCTTCGATTATAAAACTGTAGCCCACTAAGCTCTTCAGGTCAGGCACTCCCTTGCCTGTCCTCTTGTATTTCTCACAAAAGTCCTGTACTAATAAACCCTGTCCTTGTCACTCCGCCTCTCACTGAATTCTTTCTGTCCTGGGACAGAAGAACCTATGCACATTTTGGAGTCCCAAAATGTGTTCTGCTATTTCATAACCATTGAAGTTATTTGAGCACATAATGGGCTCCCCCAGGAAACAGTGAGTATACCACCTGGAGGATTCAGGCAGAGGCTGTCAGTCAAGGTGCCATAGGTACAATTCTTGCACTGGGCATGATCTGGGAGTCTTTGGCCCCAGATAACTTTCTAATTCCAAGATTCTGTAAATCTCTGATACAAAAGCCACATCAAATTTTGCTATTTCCACTGAGACTTTCCTATTTGGGAAAATCTCTCACCTCTAAGCATTTATGTCCGAATCCCCTCTACGCGCGCGCATACACACACACACCCTACACACACATATCTCTGACATGGAAATCTCTATTACATGGAGAACTTTACCACACACTGAATCAAGTTACTTCAAATATCTGGTGGAGGCACATCTTACACTCACTCAAGTATAAAAGCTGGAGGGGGAAGCAGAGTGGGAAAATAATTTGAATAATGTGGGGATGCCTCCTGGCTTTCCACTCAATAAGCAGAGGCCTCAGGCCACGTTGAGTTGAGAATGGGGGTGGTGAGAGCCCACCGTTTCCTCATTCTCTGAGTGCTGCTCAGAGTCGTGAGGCATCTTGAATAATACAGCTGCTGAACATAAGCCAGCTACTGCAGCTGAGGCATCACCAAAAAGCAGAAATCAGTTCCAGCCTCAAATGACCACTGGTGGTGTTGGGCTCAATGAGAGTTTGGACCAGTGTCTGTTGTGGGGGCCTTCCAGAATTTTTAAATTTTTAATTTTAAAGGGGCTTTGGGTGCCGCTTGCTTTTCCCTCATACACCAACTTTAGAGGGTATTGAAGTCCAACTCCTCTGTATAAGATCTATCACCACAACTGGTGTGGACCAGGCAATGGGAAGGCTCCAGACCTCCCACTACTCTCATCCCCCATGGAACTCTGAGAGAGCATGGTGCTGGGCATATAGTTACTGAGTAATTATTTAGAAGTTACTTTAGTTTTTTAGGACTGGTAGTGGTAGAAGAAACACGGGTTTAATGGTTAGTGACCCAATCGCAGTCCAGGCCAATTCTGTGATTTTAGGTAAGTCTCTTCCTCTCTGTGGGGCTCAGTCTGTTTATCTGTGTGTGTGTGGGCTATGGTGGGGAGGGGAGGAAAGAGTGGATTAAATGATCTTCTATCCAATATGAATGTGCTAGGGTTCTGATTTTTTTTTTTTTTTAGGGTTCTGATTTTTTTATTTCAGAGATTGGCAAAATTTTCCTGTAGAGGGCCAGGTATTTTAGGGTCTGCACCCACAATCTCTGTGGCAGCTACTCAGCACTGCCATTATTGCATGAAGGTAACCATGCATGAATGAATGAGTGATTTGTCTCAATAAGACATTATTTACAAAAACAGGTATCAAGTTGAATTTGGTTTGCAGACCCCAAGTTTGTGGACTTTTGTTCTAGTCTAGTCTATCTGTTTTTCGTATCGTGGGGCTTTCTCATTCAGTCTGAACAGAGTGGTGGGACTTCATTGTACACTACTCAGTCAGCTATTTCGTGAAGAGACTCTCACCAAAGTTTCTTACTCCTTCTCTGCCGAAGTTAAGTGGTTCCAACCCACAGTAGCTTTTCCTTAGTTTGTCTCAGAGTTCTGCTGAATTTAGAGCTAAGAACCATGTAGTGAAGAAAGTAATAGTTGACTATTTTCACTCTGTCAAAGAAGCCTAACTCTTCAAGATTTCCCAAATCACTGTGATGAGTGGAAAATTTGGTCAATAACTTGTGTTGAATCTTTTCACTAACAACATCTGGGATGAATATATCAAGAGCTGGACACATTGGTCTCCTAAGCTTGGCATTCAATATCCTCTTGCTCTATCATCAGTGACTTTTACATACTCTCCTATAACCTCCACCCAGACGTTGAATCAATTCTATCATCGCTAAGCTGTGTGAATTCAAAGAATCTCTTTGTGCTTCAGTTTTCTGTCTAATGAAATTATTTGTTTTAAAGAGCTTGGCATGGCACCTGACATACAGTAAGCACTTGATAAACTCCATTATTATCACTTTGCCTATGAACGAGTCCCTCATCTTTACCTGCCCCTGGGGCTTGGCTTACCTTTATCCTGGCACATCTGTATTCTCTTCATTCTTCAGGATTGAACTCACATACTGATTGTCCAGGAAACTTTCCCTGAACCTCTCAGTGAGAAATAAGCTTCCCATGTCCCACTCACCCCTTCATCTTTCTCTACTTCAACTTATCATGGTTATTTTCTACTTTGTCATAGTTTGTTGACACAGTTTGTATGTTACCATAAATATCTTAGAGATAGAAGATGTCACCAGTTCTTTTCTGGATCCCCTCCATGGTGCTGAGCCAAGTGCCTCAACACATAAAGTGTTCTGGCTAAGTGTTGGTTGAATAAAGGAATCAAGTAAATCAAGATAAGCCTCAACAGCCAGATTTCATTTCCCCTTTCATTTTTCATTGTGACACTTTGTTTCATGGGGATAGGGCTCTATTGCCAGCTTCCAGTGGAAGTTTAACAGGCTCATTAGTTTTCAGAATGTATTGGATATGATAATTGACAGAGATGTGATTCTTGCTCAGGTTTCATTTGCATATGGGTGGGTGGTTTTTCTTGATAACTTGTAGCCTATGAACTCATCTGTTTATACCTTATCTAGGCACAGATTGGAGACTGGAATTCTATGCCTAGGAGGCAGCAGGAGTAGGTGGCCTTGGAGCCTGGAACTCAAGAGAGAATTGGTCAAGTTTTGCTAATTAATCCTGGGATCCATTGCTCTGCCCACCTGCCAGGATGAGGACAATGGGCTGCAACTAGTCATTTTGCTGAAGAATTCCCACTGACATTTTTTACTGTTATTAGTGAGAGAGAAGTCTGTGTGCATTAGCCACATATCCAGGCCATACTTTACCCCAATTTGGAATATATATTTGTTCCTACTTGATTTCACATTTATGGAGCTGAGTTTAACTTCAGGGAGATTTCAGTTCCCAGGCCTGTGATATTTCCAAGTACTGAATGAATCACAGACTTTTAGAAAATTGAAAAGGGTCTCAGAGATTAATGATTCTAATGTCTGATTCATCCATCTCCCCAAATGTCTCTAAGCGAGGGCTGTGCAACTTTGTTACACATGCTTCCACTGACAGGGAGTTTTATTGCTATATGAGGCAGCCCATTTCTTTTTAATTATAACTCAAATTCTATTGATATTAATAGTAACACCGGCTTGCATTTTCATGGTGATTTACTTCCAAGAAAGTATCTTCACATTTATAGTGTTTGATTTTCAAAGGTGGTTTGGAAGAGGCCTGGGCCCCTGGGTTCCATCATCCCTACTTCACTGGGGAGGAACAAAGGCCTGAATGGCTCTAAGTCACGAATCTTGTTTAGGGTATTGGACTCAGCATATGAGGTGCTTCTACTATGCCATGAGCTCCCTTTTTAAGAAATAAAAGCTATTTTTGCTTTCAGTTTTAAAATAATGAAAGTGTATATATATATATATATATATATATATATATTTTTTTTTTTTTTTTTTTTTTTCCTGAAAAAGTAAAGGGAAACTGAAATACTCGAAGTGTGTGTTTTGAACTCATTCCCTACGTCAGTACTCCTTTGAGATGGCTTAGCCTTGTGAACAAAGTTATGGGAAGCAAGGAAGCCTGAAAGAGGTCCCACTGGCCTTATTATGGTCTTAGTTTCTGTAGAGATGATTCAGGCAGCCACCTGGGATTTGCTTGCCATGGGCAATGGCTTGCATCTCAGAGAGCAAGGAGCAAAGTCCAGGAGAAGCCAGTCTTCCAGTTACTGTGTGTTTGACCCCAGGAGGAGCTGACCCTACTGGTATCAGCTATCCTGGTGGGCCAGTCCTGCTGAGGGGATCTTTTCCAGTGCCCCATTTGTCTTCTCATGAACCTGGACAACTTCATGAACTCAGTTTTCTGTCCTTTTTCTGAATTCAGGAATCCTAGCTTGACTACCCTTTGCTGTTGATCTACTTGGAAAGAGTCTAATGCGTTCAAGTCACCAACAGCCTGATATCAGTATTGTTGAAGGAGCCTACACTGGCTGATGGTGCTAGCACGTCTAGGCCTGTTTCCATAAAAAATAAAAATCCTCATGTACATAAGAAGTTAAAGAAGAAAAGAAGAAGGAGAAAGAGAAGGAGAAAGAGAAAAAGAAAGAGAAGGAGAAAGAGAAGAAAGACTGGATATTTGAAAGAATGAGAAGACTAAAAGACGAACTACAGCATTGAGAAATCAAAATAAAGTGGAACCTGTTTAAACAGAATAGAGGCAAGAGAGCAAGAAAGAGAACTCTCTGATACAAATTTTCAGTGAGATTCAAGAAGATATTATCAAAGAGAGACAGCTCTCTCTTTATTAGGAAAAATATTTAATTATTAGGAAAATAATTTAAAAAATAGTTTCTGAAATTAAAAGAATCCAGAAAGAGTAAAAATATGTGGAAGGACAGAAAACTGAATTATTGATCTCAAAAATAGACTTAAAAATATATTCCAGAATATAGAGCAAAAGGAAAAATGAATGAAAATTATTACTAAAAGTGAGAGACAAAAGGAAAAGAGACTCAGGATGCATAATTGACAAAGACAAGCAGTTCAAGAGGAAAAAGAGGAAAGAATGGAGGAATTACACTAAAAAATAAAAATAAAATTTTCTGAAGCTGAAAAAATGACCAACATTTTTGGATTAAAAGTCACAGAATTATATATAAGATTAATAAAAATAATATAAACAAGTATTTTCTGGTGAAAATGTTAATTTCCAGGAATATAAAATATATATCATAAGCTTTCAGAAAGAGAGAAGAGCTTACTTACAAGAGCAAGATAGTTATTTTGACATTAGAGTTCTTATCACAGCACTGGATGCTAGAAAACGTTGAGAAATAGTTAAAGAATATCAATGGAAAAGGACTGTGATTCTTTGGTTTTCCAACCAAGAACTTCAAGGACTCAAAAAACATTAAGCCATGAACTTCTTACAAAGGATTTGAAAAAGTATGTCTTTTCCATTAAAATGGCAGTAGGAAAAAATATCAGATTGGGGAAGATAAAATATGTAAGAAAAATACTGATATTCAATGAATTCAGTAAATCTAATTTTTAAGTGTAAATCAAGTTTCTTACAATAGAATACTGCAATAAATGTTTAAAAAATTCCAACCATCTTAACAGGCAGGAAGAGGATAGAATGAAAGAAAGCATTTTAAGGGTCTCTTCTTGAGGGTCCATGAGCATATACAATGTACAAAAATCAAATGTATCCAGTTAAAACACAAAATTCTAAAACTGTATCATTTATAAGGACATAACAATATGAAATATCTAGGATAAAATCTAACAAAGCTGTTCAAACCCCTTTGCAGGTAAGTATACATTTGCTGAAACATTAAGGAAGACGAAACTAAATGGGGAGATACAATATACTCGAGGATTGAAGACCTACTGTAACACAACATTTCTTCCAAATTGATCTAACTATGTAATATAATCCCAATCAGAATCTTAAAGTGTTATGATCATGTTTGTGATAATCTCAAAACTTATCTTTATAAGTTGATTATAAAATTTGTATGGAAATATGAAGAGTCAAGCATAGCCAGGATACTTTTGAAAAAGAAACCAAGGCAGGAAGACATGCTATAAAAATATGAAGACTTATTATAAGGTATTAAAACAATGTAATATTTAATAAGTGATATGTAATAAGTAATAATTAACAGCATAATATTTAATGACATAATATTAATAATTATGTAAACATTATAGCTATTAAACAATGTAAACTTAACACAGGATAAGAAGCCAATGAACTAGAATAGAGAGCCTAAGGCAGACTCCAGTATATATGGATGTCTGATATATACGTGACAATTCAGACCAGTAGAGGAAGAATGTTTTTTTTTTCACTAAATGGTATTACCTGGACCCCTGCCTCACAACATATGCAAAAATTAATTCCAAGATAATTTGAGATCTAAATGTGGAAGACAAATAAGAAAACATTTTACAAGCCAAAACAGGCAAATCTTTTTATACATCAAGGAAGGTAAATTTTCCTTTAAAAGTACATAAAAGAGAAATCCCTGGCTGTCCAGTGGTTCGGACTCACAGCTTCTATGGCATCAGGCATAAATCCAATCCCAGGTTGGGGAACTAAGACCCTGCAAGCTGTGTGGCACAGTCAAAACTAACTAAATAAAAATAGCAAAAAGACATGAAAGCAATAATCATGTAATAAAAGAATGAAAAATTTGAGTATATTAAAATGAAGAAATTATACTCATCAGAAGACACCATTGAGAGAGTGAAAATACAAGCCAAAGAGTGGGAGAATATTTTTTCAAGGGGTTCATATCCAAAGTGAAAGTGAAAGTTACTCAGTCATATCTAACTCTTTGCAACCCCATGGACTATATGGTCCATGGAATTCTCCAGGCCAGAATACTGGAGTGGGTGGCCTTTCTTTTCTCCAGGGGATCTTCCCAACCCAGGGATCAAACCCAGGTCTCCCCCATTGCAGGCAGGTTCTTTACCACCTGAGCCGCAAGGAAGACCAAGAATACTGGAGTGGGTAGCCTATCCCTTCTCCAGTGGATCTTCCTGACCCAGGAATGGAATTGGGGTCCCCTGCATTGCAAGTGGATTCTTTGCCAACTGAGCAATCATGGAAGCCCTCATATCCAAAAATATAGTTACAAAACAAATCAACAAGAAAATGGCTGATAATCCAAGAGTTAGCAAGAGTTTTGAACAGGCATTTCACAAAAGATGAAAATTTTTAAGAAATTAATGTATGAAAAAGCACCCAGTTTCAATAGTAATCCCAGAGATACAAAATTAAAACCACTGGAATATATCACTACACATTCGCTAGAATGATTATAATTAAAAAGAATAGCCATATCTCGTATCAGTGGGAATGTAAAGTAATAGGAACTCATACATGTGGGAATTATGAATAGGCTTAACCTCTTTGTATAAGTTAGGCAATCTCCACTAAATTTAGTCACCATGATCCAACAATTCTACTTATTGTTAAATAGCCAATGGAAATACGTGCATAAGAAACTTGTTTAAGAATGTTCATAGCAACATTGTAAAACAGCCCAAACTGGAAACAACCCAAACGTCAGATAAAGGTGGAAGAGAAAAATAAATTGTTGTGCATTTGTATAATGGAATATTACACAGCATCACCACCCATAACCAAAAGCTATAGCTACACACCCCTTAGGATCCCTTAGAAGAAATGGAGTAGCCATCATAGTCAACAAAACAGTCTGAAATGCAGTACTTGGATGCAGTCTATCAAGGGTGAAACAGACCACCAGCCCAGGTTGGATGCATGAGACAAGTGCTCAGGGCTGGTGCACTGGGAAGACCCAGAGGGATGGGATGGGGAGGGAGGCGGGAGGTGGGATCGGGATGGGGAACACATGTAAATCCATGGCTGATTCATGTCAATGTATGGCAAAAACCACTACAATATTGTAAAGTAATGAGCCTCCAACTAATAAAAATAAATGGAAAAAAAAAAAAAAAAAACGACAGGATGATCTCCGTTCGTTTCCAAGACAAACCATTCAATAGACCTGGGCTAGGCCAGACCTTCTAGAAATAACACCCAAAAAAGATGTCCTTTTCTTTTTTTTTTTTTTCTTTTTTTTTTTTTAAATTTTTTATTAGTTGGAGGCTAATTACTTCACAACATTTCAGTGGGTTTTGTCATACATTGATATGAATCAGCCATAGATTTACACGTATTCCCCATCCCGATTCCCCCTCCCACCTCCCTCTCCACCCGATTCCTCTGTGTCTTCCCAGTGCACCAGGCCCGAGCACTTGTCTCATGCATCCCACCTGGGCTGGTGATCTGTTTCACCATAGATAGTATACATGCTGTTCTTTTGAAATATCCCACCCTCACATTCTCCCACAGAGTTCAATAGTCTATTCTGTATTTCTGTGTCTCTTTTTCTGTTTTGCATATAGGGTTATCGTTACCATCTTTCTAAATTCCATATATATGCATTAGTATGCTGTAATGTTCTTTATCTTTCTGGCTTACTTCACTCTGTATAAGGGGCTCCAGTTTCATCCATCTCATTAGGACTGGTTCAAATGAATTCTTTTTAACGGCTGAGTAATATTCCATGGTGTATATGTACCACAGCTTCCTTATCCATTCATCTGCTGATGGGCATCTAGGTTGCTTCCATGTCCTGGCTATTATAAACAGTGCTGCAATGAACATTGGGGTGCACGTGTCTCTTTCAGATCTGGTTTCCTCAGTGTGTATGCCCAGAAGTGGGATTGCTGGGTCATATAAAGATGTCCTTTTCATTATAGGGGACTGGAATGCAAAAGTAGGAAGTCAAGAAACACCTGGAGTAACAGGCAAATTTGGCCTTGGAGTACGGAATGAAGCAGGGCAAAGGCTGATAGAGTTTTGCCAAGAGAATGCACTGGTCACAGCAAACACCCTCATCCAAAAACATAAGAGAAGACTACACGTGGACATCACCAGGTCAACAACGAAATCAGAATGATTATATTCTTTGAAGCCAAAGATGGAGAAGCTCTGTACAGGCAGCAAAAACAAGACCAGGAGCTGACTGTGGCACAGATCATGAACTCCTTATTGCCAAATTCAGACTTAAACTGAAGGCCATTCAGGTATGACCTAAATCAGATCCCTTACAATTATAGAGTGGAAGTGAGAGACAGATTTAAGGCACTAGCTCTGCTAGACAGAGTGCCTGATGAACTATGGATGGAGGTTTGTGACATTGTACAGGGGGCAGAAATCAAGACCATCCCCAAGAAAAGGAAAAGCAAAAAAGCAAAATGGCTGCCTGAGGAGGCCTTACAAATAACTGTGAAAAGAAGAGAAGAGAAAAGCAAAGGAGAAAAGGAAAGATATAGCCATTTGAATGCAGAGTTACAAAAAATAACAAGGAGAGATGAGAAAGCTTTCCTCGGCGATCAGTGCAAAGAAATAGAGGAAAACAACAGAATGGGAAAGACTAGAGATCTCTTCAAGAAAATTAGAGATACCAAGGGAAGATTTCATGCAAAGATGGGTTCAATAAAGGACAGAAATGGTATGGACCTAACAGAAGCAGAAGATATTAAGAAAAGGTGACAAGAATACACAGAAGAACTGTACAAAAAAGATCTTCATGACCCAGATAATCACGATGGTGTGATCACTCACCTAGAGCCAGACATCCTGGAATGTGAAGTCAAGTGGGCCTTAGAAAGCATCACTATGAACAAAGCTAGTGGAGGTGATGGAATTCCAGGTGAGCCATTTCAAATCCTAAAAGATGATGCTGTGAAAGGGCTGCACTCAATATGCCAGCAAATTTGGAAAACTCAGCAGTGGCCACAGGACTGGAAAAGGTCAGTTTTCATTCCAATCCCAAAGAAAGGCAATGTCAAAGAATGCTCAAACTACTGCACAATGGCACTCATCTCACACACTAGTAAAGTAATGCTCAAAATTCTCCAAGCCAGGCTTCAACAGTACGTGAACTGTGAGCTTCCAGATGTGCAAGCTGGATTTAGAAAAGGCAGAGAAACCAGAGATCAAATTGCCAACATCTGCTGGATCATCAAAAGAGCAAGAGAGTTCCAGAAAAACATCTATTTCTACTTTATTGACTATGCCTAAGCCTTTGACTGTGTGGATCACAACAAAGTATGGAAAATTCTGAAAAAGATGGGAATACCAGACCATATCACCTGCCTCTTGAGAAATCTGTATGCAGGTCAAAAGCAACAGTTAGAACCGGACATGGAACAACAGACTGGTTCCAAATAGGAAAAGGAGTCCGTCAAGGCTGTATATTGTCACCCTGCTTATTTAACTTATATGCAGAGTATATCATGAGAAACGCTGAACTGGAGGAAGCACAAGCTGGAATCAAGATTTCTGGGAGAAATATCAATAACCTCAGATATGTAGATGACACCACCCTTATGGCAGAAAGTGAAGAAGAACTAAAGAGCCTCTTGATGAAAGTGAAAGAGGAGAGTGAAAAAGTTGGCTTAAAGCTCAACATTCAGAAAACTAAGATCATGGCATCCAGTCCCATCACTTCATGGCAAATAGATGGGGAAACAGTGGAAACAGTGGCTGACTTTATTTTGGGGGCTACAAAATCACTGCAGATGGTGACTACAGCCATGAAATTAAAAGATGCTTACTCCTTGGAAGGAAAGTTATGACCAACCTAGACAGCATATGAAAAAGCAGAGACATTACTTTGCCAATAAAGGTCCGTCTAGTCAAGGCTATGGTTTTTCCAGTGGTCATGTATGGGTGTGAGAGTTGGACTATAAAGAAAGCTGAGCACTTAAGAATTGATGCTTTTGAACTGTGGTGTTGGAGAAGACTCTTGAGAGTCCCTTGAACTGCAAGGAGACCCAACCAGTCCATCCTTAAGGAAATCAGTCCTGGGTGTTCATTGGAAGGACTGATGTTGAACCTGAAACTCCATTACTTTGGCCCCCTGATATGAAGAGCTGACTCATTTGAAAAGACCCTGGTGCTGGGAAGCATTGAAGGCAGGAAGAGAAGGGGTCGACAGAGGATGAGATGGCTGGATGTAATCACCGACTCAATGGACGTGAGTTTCGGTAAACTCCGGGAGTTGATGATGGACAGGGAGGCATGGCGTGCTACAGTCCATGGGGTCACAAAGAGTCAGACATGACTGAGTGATTGAACTGAACTGAACTGATAGCTACACATAACAAGATGAATAAATCTTTAAAATGTAATATTCAGCAAAAGAAGTAATACATAAAAAATTTATACTGAATAATTTTCTTTATGTATATTTCCAGAAGCCAGCAAATCTAAATTTTAGAGTGCTGAATATACACTTAGGTGGTTAAAATACGAAGAGAAAGGAGCCAATTCCTATACAAATCAGGATAATGGTAAGATTCAAAAGGAAGCTTGAGAAGAACAGTTGGTTTTTAGAATTCTCCCAGTGATTTACATTGTTACTCAAATGGGGTAGTGGTTAGATGAGCAATTCTTTAACCATACATTTATGTTCTAAGCATCCTTTTCTATATATTTCACAACAAAAATTTAATGTATATCCTTAAAATATAAAAATAAGCATCCCTCCTAAAACTGGCAATATTAATATCAGATAAGGTAAAATTTGAGGCCAAGAGTAAAAATAGAAAAAGAGAATATTTCCTGTTTGGTTAAAGGCACCAAGACTATGAATTCTCTGGTGGTCCTGTGGTGAGAACTTGGTACTTTCAGTACAGTGGCCTGAGTTTAATCACTTATCGGGGAACTAAGATCTCACAAACTGCACAGCATGGCCAAAAAACAAAAACAAATCCCCATAAAGAATACATATTTGTCATAAACTTTCATGTACTCTAAGTAATACATAGCAAGATATGCAAAGCAAAATTCTTAAAGAAAAAGCAAAATTTGATAAAAAAAATTGTTTTTTTTAAACAAGAATTTGATTAACCAGATAGACAAAAGAATAGAAAAAGGCTATAAATGAGTTTAATCACATAAATAGTAGGATAAACTTACTAGATAATCTAGTACTTGATACCTTATAGAGCATACATATTCTCACTTACTGATAGAAGTAAAGTGTGATGTATTTAGTCATAAAGGAAATCCTGAATAACACATTTCAAAATTTAGAAATCTTATTGACCGCCTTCTGGGACTATCACACAGTCATACCAGAGCCACGTTAATTGTAGATCAAAACAAAATGAAAACCAAACAAATAAAATTCCACAATTTCTTTAAAGAAATTGTAAATGAAATCAAAAGTATACCCTGAGAGCATCTAAAAATCAACAAAAATAAGAACAGTGTATAGCAAAACTCTTGGTTGATGCTAACAGGAACTATTATAGATTTTAATGCTTTTACTATTTTACTCAAATAAGGCCAAAAATAACAACCAAGCTCTCAACTCAAGACAATAGAAAAGTTAACAAAATAAGCCAAATATATAACTTACATACAATAGTTAATAAAACAAAAGAAATTAATGACTTAGGATACTAAAAATAAAACACAGAATTAATTAATAAATGAAGTGATTCTTTAAGAAGATCAAATAAGCAAGTCCCTAGGAATCTGAGCTCTGAATAAAGGGAGGAAACAAAAATATAAAACATTAGGAATGAGAAAGGTATAACTACATGAAGAAACTAAGTGAAATACAGAATTCTTTAGGAAAGTTGAAAAAACCAAAACTGACTTTCAGCAGGGCTCTCTGGCTCTCCCACCTTGTGTATGTGGGTACAGGAGTGTCAGCGGAAGAGGTCTTTGCTCTCCAGCACAATCAGTAACAGGGAAGCTCAGTTCAGGGGGATACTATTACACTGTTAGAGCTACAGAGCTCACTGTGTTCTTCAGTCCATCTTTGCCAGTAATAAAGGATATACTGTATTTTCAGTCCCTCTTAGGTCCAGTATCTATTTTTTAATGCATGCTGAAAATGAACAGAAGGAGGTGAGAGTAATTAGCTTTCCAACATATTCAGAGTGTAAACGAAATGAAAAGTTGCCCAAACCTTTTTTATGAGATCAACATAAACCTGATACCAAAACTTAGTAAAAGAGCATAAAAAATTAAAACACATAATTCTAGTTTATGAATGTTATATTGTGTCAGCTGTTCAGTTCAGTCACTCAGTCGTGTCCAGCTCTTTGCGACCCCATGAACCACAGCACGCCAGGCCCCCCTGTCCATCACCAAGTCCCAGAGTCCACCCAAATCCCTGTCCATGGAGTCAGTGATGCCAACCAACCATCTCATCTTGTCATCCCCTTCTCCTTGTGCCCTCAATCTTCCCCAGCATCAGGGTCTTTTCAAATAAGTCAACTCTTTGCATCAGGTGGCCAAAGTATTGGAGTTTCAGCTTCAGCATCAGTCCTTCCAATCACCCAGGAATGATCTCCTTTAGGATGGACTGGTTGGATCTCCTTGCAGTCCAAGGGACTCTCAAGAGTCTTCTCCAACACCACAGTTCAAAAGCATTCAGCTTTCTTCACCATCCAACTCTCACATCCATACATGACCACTGGAAAAACCATAGCCTTGACTAGGCGGACCTTTATTGGCAAAGTAATGTCTCTGCTTTTTCATATGCTGTCTAGGTTGGTCATAACTTTCCTTCCAAGGAGTAAGCATCTTTTAATTTCATGGCTGCAGTCATCATCTGCAGTGATTTTGGAGCCCAGAAAAATAAAGTCAGCCACTGTTTCCACTGTTTCCCAATCTATTTGCCATGAAGTGATGGGACTGGATGCCATGATCTTAGTTTTCTGAATGTTGAGCTTTAAGCCAACTTTTTCACTCTCCTCTTTCACTTTCATCAAGAGGCTCTTTAGTTCTTCTTCACTTTCTGCCTGGCTTAAGGGAAAAAGGGTGCTTACATTTAAGTTACCAAAAATATGGGCATATGTCTTTCGTCATGCTAGAACAGGTGCTTAAAGCTTCTCTTTGTGCTGATTGCATTCACAAGTACATTTCCACCTGGCTGTGGCAAGCTGTTTACCAGTGGTACAATCTAACATTCTATTAGCTTGGAAGTCCAGCAGAATAAGAGCACATCTCTTCCAACAATACCTGACAAGTTCTGAGACGTCTCATTGATCTGGCTTGGCTTCAGTGCCCATCACTGAACTGTTCATTGTGGCCAAAAGACTGGTATTTCAGCTGGCCAAGAGTTGATTATAAATCCTCTCCTAGAGCAGAGATTGAGTTAGCCTGACCTGATCCTCATAGTCTGGAAGTGAGAAAGCAGTAATTCTCCAAGGGGAAAATTGAACCTCTTTTTAAGAGAAGGGAGAATGGATTCAGGGTAGGCAGAAAAAGAAAGAAAGAAAAGGAAAAGAAAAAAGAGACAAACAAAAAAATATAAAACAACATTTAATGTAAGATTTCTTATAAAAATCTTAGACAATCAAATGTAGCTATATATTTAGGACTACTATATGGTCAATAAGAAGAGATTATTCCAGGGCTTCCCTAGTAGCTCAATGGTGAGGAACCTGCCTGCCAATGCAGGAGACATGTGTTTGATCCCTGGTCTGGAAGGATCCCACATGCTGAGGAGCAACTAAGCCGATGTGTCAAAACTACTGAGCCTGTGCTCTCGAGCCTGCCTGGCAACCAGAACTACTGAGCCCATGTGCCCCAACTGCTAAAACCCCTTCACCCTAGAGCCCATGCTCCACAAACAAGAGAAGCCACTGCCACGAGAAACCTGAGCACCGCAGCTGGAGATTAAGCCCCAGTCGCTGCAGCTAGAGAAAAGCCTAGGCAGCAACAGAGATCCAGCAGAGCCGAAAGTACATAAAATAAAATATTTTAAAAAGAGTTTATTCCATGATTGCAAAGATGGTTCAGTATTAGAAACTGCATGAATGCAAATCATGACATTAATTATTAAAAAAAGAAAAAACATATAGAAGAGAGGCTTTGGACTTGATTCAGCATCTATTTCTGGCTAGTTGATCATTTCTCCAACAAGCATTTTTTCAGTACCAACCATGTGCCAAAACCTTTTCTAGTCGTTGGATACAGGAGTGAATAAAATGGGTACAACTCTCTGCCTTGTAGAGGTTATATATTAGTGACTAAAACTCTATGCAAAATAGTAAGAATACAAAACATCTTAAATATGGTAAAAAGTACCCATCACATGCTAACAGCAAAATTTACGTTAAATATTGAAGTGTTAAACACATTCCCATCCTAGGATTTTTATTTTATTTATCTTTTAGGGCACAATTTTAATAAGATTTCTGGAAAGAGCTGATGTAATACTGAGTTCTTACTTGTTATGAATATCTCTCCCTGCCCTTTCAAGTGAAAAGAACTTGCAAGATTTTTCAGCCTTGAATATTGTCCCTTTAAATTCTGCAAATGTTGCTACTTTTCCTTCTGGCATTTAATATTAATGAGAAATTATCTGAAGCCAATCTAATCTTTGTTTCTTTGTAGGTAAGCCATCTTCCCACTCAATGAAGAATTCTACAGGACTTTTAATTAATTTTATTGCTCTTTATGAAATCTTTTCAACCTGAAACACTGTCTTTGACTCAAGAATTGCTTCTCCTCTTCCTTTTATTGTTTCTACTCATTTCCCTTTTCTCCTCTAGGTTTTATTTAATACCTAAATAGGATCTTCTGAAGTTGTTCCTTATGTCTTGTCTTTTGTTCACCTCCTTCTCCCTTTCCTTGGACTTGTGGAGACATCTTTTGAATTTTCTCCAGCTTTGATGGTTCCACATCACCACCCTTTGGTCTGTAGTCCCCTGTTGTTTGTATTTTGGTGTTATTCTTCTCAGGCTAGCAAAGGAAGACAGGCTTTCCTTTATCAAACTGCATGATGTTGTTAGAAAAAGATCTCCTTTTAGTTAAACATTCTCAGAAAACAAATTAAATATTCTCTCTTCTTTCCCTAGCAATCTTATTTAATAGAAGGATGTGTTGTGATTCCAGAAGTCCATGCTTTCTCTGTATTAGATATTGAGCCTGGATCTGTCAACAATTACTTGTTGACCTTTTAGACATTTAGGTCTAGACAAGAAGAGATTGGAAAAAGGTTAGATTTAAAGTAGTTTTCCTTTCTTGTTCTGCATTCTGGAAGCCTGAGAAGGGGAGGCAGATGTTCAGGGGCAAAGATAGCTGGGATCTTTGCATTCTTTGCAAGGCTCCTTTCTTTTCTTATATTTTATTTGATCTGGGGCAGTAGCCTCCTCTGCCCACCTTCAGGGTTCTGTGGTGCCTGGCTTATAGGTCCTTGGACATGCACCAGATACCAGCATACCTTTATATTACCAGGACCAGGAAACCTATTTCAAATAGTTTCAGGCAATAAAGGAGAATGACGTGCTCAGTTAGCTAAGATAAGGTGAACTCCACAAGGGTTGTTTGTTGTTCCAGGTTTTTTTTTTTTTTTTAACCATAGCCCAGTGATGTCAAGGACTAAGTTTCTTTTGATCTCCTTCCTCTGCCTCTGAAGCGTCAGCCCCACTCCTAGACTGAACTTCCTTAAGGAGATGAGGTAGCTGCAGGCGTTCTGGACTACACGGACCTGCAGGAGAGGAAGCCAGCTAACTCAGTATGATGCACCTGGACTTCATGTGACTTCTGAAGGAGAATGCAGTTTTACTAATGAGCTTAGGGCAGTCTTGGCACTCCTTCTGCTTCAGGGCTGGGATGGGGGCAAGTCACGTTTCCTTACTCCACTACACAGCTGCTACCCAGGGGCGAGGGTGAAATGGGTGGTGAGAAGTCAGCCATAACATATTCAGATTTTTAGTGTTTCTTTTAGTGTGTTCCCAGAGTTGGGGAGACAAGTTCCAGAACTGTCTAAACAATGCAGGGATAGTTCATTTGGTTATGTAAGTCTATTATATTAATTACCCAATTTATTAAAATCATGTAATCCAATTTTGAGAGTGAGAATTTGGGAAAGATCCTTAGCTTTTGTATCTGTTTTATTTCACTTTGATACTCTGTCAATGCAAAATCAACTAGACAGGAGAAAAAAAGATGGACTAGCAGAATCTCATAAAATAATACTTAATTTGGACATTAAATATGAACATTTGGATTCATTTATTTATGTAAGAAATACTTTTGAGCACCTACTTCTTGCCAGATATTTCATTCCTAAATGTGGGAAGTACAATGGTCTACCAGATAGAAAATATTCCTGCTCTCAAAGAGTTTAGGTTATAGAAGAAATGATAGTCAAGTCAGTAGATTTGTAAGTGTGTGAAATAAAAGGAGAGATACCAGCTGCATGTGTGGTCAGTTGTGTCCAGCTCTATGTCCCCATGGACTGTAGCCCACCAGGCTCCTTTGTCCATGGAATTTTCCAGGCAAGAATAATAGAATGGGTTGCTGTTCCCTGTTCCAAGGCATCTTCCCAGCCCAGGGATTGAACCCATATCTCTTGAATCTCCTGCATTGGGTGCCAGGAATCCAGGCAAATCTCCTGCATTGGGTGCCAAATCCAGGCTGGGGGAGGTGGTTCAAAGCTTACTTATCAGAGAAGGAAGTCATCTGAGCTAAAACTTAAGAGATGGGTGGGAGTTGGTCAGGTGAAGAGGAGATAAAGGGTCTTTCTGGCCAGAGGCTCAGCATGCAGAAAGGCACAGAAGAGAGGGAGGCAGCCTAGCAATTCTAGCGCTAGAGTGCCTGGTCTGATTCCTGGCTCTGTCACTCAGCAACTGTGTGACAGTAAACATTCAAGTTCTCTGTTGCTCCATCTGAGAAGCAGGTAAGCATGGGAGCAACCTCATAACGTTATGAAGACTGAGCAAGTTAATATTTGTAAAGCACTTAAAAGAATGCTCTGTTTGTTACAAATCTTATGCAAACCACAGAACACATCCTTCCACACTGCTTCGGTCAGCAGGGAGTAAGAGAGAAGTTACTTTTTGGGGTCTCGTGTTCAAGAGAACCATGCTTTTCCTCTAACCTCCACAGTAGTGGGCCCAGCTGCCTGAACAAGACTGTCCACTCAGTACTTCCTTGGACCGAACTCCTGGTCCACTCAAGAGACAAGCTAGAACTTCTCCTGTGGTTCAGTGGTTAGGACTTAGCAGTGCAGGAGGTGCAGGCCAAAAAACCAAAATGTAAAATAGAGACTATATTGTAACAAGTTCAATAAAGACTAAAAACGGTCCACATTAAAAAGAAAAATCTTGAAAAAAGAAAAAGAGAGAGACAACCTAAAGCATGAGATCACAGGAGAACAGTGAGAGAGTGAGATGGCAATCAGATCAGCAAGTCAATGTAAAGACGGTCAACAAGGAGTCCAGGAGAGTTGGTTGTGTATTGAAAAGTGAAGGCAGGGGCAAGGCATCAGTCAGCCGCCTGGGAATGCTGTCAGACAGACTGATAGCAGGTCCTTGCCAATACTTCCAGACCCCATGCAGAGGCCAGACTCCATCTCTAGGAAGCCCAACCAGGACTAAGCCAGCTCCACATCCAGGAAAACCACAATGCCAGGTAGGCTATCACACCAGTGATCCTTTCTTTCTTTTGTTCTTTCCACAAAAAAAAAAACTTTATTAAAATGCTTAACATGTGCCCGACTACATGCCAGGTGCTGGAACTATTAATGATAAAACATTGTCTTTGCCTTCAAATAGTTTCTATTAGTGAGACTAATGACAGGATAGATAATAATGTGGTGCTTTGACCAAAAAATGCACAGGGCACCAGCATAACAGTCCCTAAGTTCTGCCCTTACCAAGCCCAGCGGTAAGTTGAGGGGAAAGGGAAGGAAAGGGGTCAGGATAGAGAGTGTAGACTAAGAAAGTCTTCACTGAGAAGAAGCACAATTATTAATATAAGATCAGAACAAATGGCTTCCAGAATGGCCTGTTTAAGCTACATCACAACATAACTGTCTAGAATTTAGGAGTTGAAGTGTGCAAAGAGAGAACCATATAATGAAGATAAGGACAGTGTCTGAATGAAAGAGAAAAAAAATGCAGGGTATCCATTATATTGGGCTTCCAAGGTGGCGCTAGAGGTAAAGAGCTCACCTGCCAATGCAGGAGACATAAGAGATGTGGGTTCAATCCCTGAATTGGGACATTCCCCTGGAGGAAGGCATGGCAACCTACTCCAGTATTCCTACCTGGAGAATCCCAATGGACAGAGAAGCCTGGCGGGCTACAGTCCACAGGGTGGCAAAGGGTCATACATGACTGAAATGACTGAACACACACCCATCCTTTATATTAATGAGCAAGCCTCAAAAATACCGTCATATAGACTGTTATTCAGCAATAAAAAGGAATGAAGTACTGATACATGCTATAACATGGATGGATCTTGAAAACATTATGCTAATTTATAAAATACCACAGTATTGCATGACTCCATTTATATGAAATGTCCAGAAAAGACAACTCTATAGTGACATAAAGTAGACTGGTATCTGCCTAGAGTGTGGGTGGGGTGGGCGGGGGTAGGAGGAAAATGAGGAGTGATTCCTTATGGGTATGAAACTTCTTTTTGGCTGATGAAAATGTTCTAAAATTGATTGTGATGATGGTTTAACAGCTCTGTGAATATACTAAAAACCTATGAATTGGTGCATTTTGGGTAAGTTGCATGCTACATGAATTACATATTTAAAAAGCTGTCACAAATATAAAATAAAAAGTGGCTCAGTAGAAGAATAAGGAAAAGCTAGTGTGACTATATAGGGCGACTATAAGTTCTATATAGGGTGTCAAGTGTTGTGACAGATTAGTCTCAAGAAGTGGTTCTCCACCTGGGCTGATTTTGCCCCAGGGTACATTTGGCAAAGTCTGGAGACTTTCCTGGTTATCACAACTGGGGAGATGGTGTGACTAGTATCTAGTGGGTAGAGGCCAGGGATGCTGCTAAATATCCTAGAATGCACAGGAAAGTCTCCCACAATAAAGAATTATTTAGCCCAAAATGTCAATAGTGCTGAGGTTGAGCACTCTGGTCTGAAAGAGGCAAGCAGAGTTCAGATCATAAAGGGTTATGGGGTCAAGTCACGGAGTTTGGCCTTCCTCTTAAGAGGAGTAAAGAACCACAGTGTTTGGTGGGGAATTGGCGTAGTGAGATCTGAATTTTAGACAGATCTCTGGTGCAGTTTAGAAAATAGATTAACAACGGAGGAGGGATAGAGATACTGCCACCCAAGAAGGATGGCAGGAGAAGAAATGAAGGGATTTGAAAGATATTAACTTAGAAGGAACAACTGGTGGAGTATGATGATTTGCTTACTCAGAGTTTGGAAAAAGATGGAGAAGAGGGGGAGGTTGGCATCTAGATTTCCTACTTGTGCTAACAGCTGAATGGCTGTAATGCCATTGACTGAAATAGGAAACAGAGGTAAAGGAGCTGGTTTGTGAAATAAAATAATAAATTATATTCCAGATGCATTGAAAGCCCTGTGGAGATAAAAGTAGAGATGTTCAGGTGATAATAGAAGATGAAGTCATAAACTTGGGAGAGACTGGAACTGATGATGGTCATCAGGGTATATAAAGAATTCCCAGGATGACCAAATGAGATGAGATGAGAAGGCAGAACTCTGAGGGGTACTAACAGGCACAGGAAAAAAAAAATTGCAAAGGAACTCAGAGAGTAGCCAGAAAGTTGAGGAGAAAAACCAAACACCACAAAGCAGGAAGGTATGGCATCATAGAAGTCAAAGGAAGATTGTTTCAAGGAGGCCAGGAGTATAAAATGTTGCACGGAGATCAGATAATATAAAGACTAAGAATTACCCAATGAATTTAGCAATAGTAGTTTGAGGGAGACAGGAGTTGGACTGGTTTCAGTGGTGTGTGGGAAACAGGGAAGTCTGGTGTGGTGGGTTGAAGAGTAAGTGGGAGGTTAAGGAATTGGAGGCAGTGAGTATAAGTGACTCAGGTATGGTGAAGGGAGAGAGCTCACTGGTAGCTGGAAGAGACTGTGAGGTTCAGATTGGGGGCTTTATGAGAAAAAAAAAAAGACTTCAACACTTTGAATGCTGAATGAAGGGGTTGGTAGACAAGAAGGTTAATATATAGAATAGGAAATTAAGATGTCATTGCTTAGTTTAGGTTGAAGGACATCTTGCTATCAAAGCAGTAGAGAAGGACAAAAGATGGATGCAGATAAAATAGAGTTTATACTCTTGGTGGCAGAAAGTTGAGGATATTTTCATTTGAAGATTTCAACTTTCCTCATGGATGAGGTAAGGTGATCTCTTGAGGGTAGGCCAGTGAAACAGCAGGGTTAGACTTTTGTGGAGAGGGGACAATAGCTATAGTAGAGTGGAAGAGAAGGAAACAGATTGATAATCTAGAACATGACAAGGTCAGGTAACATGGCCATGGGATTGGGTGAATTAAATAAATAGAGGTGAAGGTGATTGAAAATGAATGGGGTCAGGAATTTAAGATGGGATTTCCTCATTGAAGCTGATTCGTCTTGGCAGAGTAAAAGTATATCATTCTTCTCAGGATATGTTCAGATTCTAAGTAATGTCTTGTTCTGTTTTTGGTTCTCAGTTGGATTTTATCCATAAATTTAGATTCAATAGTACTTGTAACACTTCAAATCTCTCTGTCACTTGGACTTAAGGAAACTGCTCAGAGAAGAATGGAAATATTTCAGAAGGCTATAAATGAATATGGTCCATGATGTGCTCAGTGACTTGAAGGTTGCTTTCTCTTGCCCCTGTATAATTTTTGGTCATTCCAGGTACCATCTGTCTAGTGCATTTTCCCTTCCTCAAGGTAAATAGTCCCATTTACTTTGCCATTCTTACCTCTTCTCAGACACTGCCTTAAACCTGTGTAGTAGCTTTTTTCTCTTCCAGCATGTATATTCCAGATCTCCTCCTTAGCTAATTGGGAGTACCCCAGTTTTCTCCAAGGGAAAAGCCTAGCACGAAATGGCACTTTGAAGGATGGCACTCAAGGCAGTACTCTACTGCACACCTGGGACAACAGCACTAACTCAGGACGCCGGAGTACTCTTTTACATCCCCCAATGTAGATACAGAGAATTGGTCTATCCGTAGGATGCCAGATCTGGAACTGATCTTGGAGACCATCTAGTCCAATGTTCTATTATGCAGAAGGGGAAGCTGAGGCAGGGAGTTGAGGCAATATGTCCAGATCATGGCAATCAGCTAGTGGCACAGCCTGGATTCAAATCCAGATCCTCTAACTCCTAATTTGATCCAGGTCAGGAAGCAACAGCTAAAACTGGACATGGAACAACAGACTAGTTCCAAATAAAGGAGTATATCAGGCTCTATATTGTCACCCTGCTTATTTAGCTCATATACAGGGTGCATCATGAGAAACACTGGGCTGGATGAAGCACAAGCTGGAATCAAGATTGCCGAGAGAAATATCAATATTTCAACTGAACTGAACTGATGTTTATCAAATTCCCTGAAATAATATCTCATTTTCTTCTCTATAAATATCTATGCCAGAATACTTTTTTAGCTCAGTTCCACATATCAGTACTCTGAATATTCATTTCCCAAACCTCAGGAGCTTAACAAAAACAAAAAAAAATAGATTAAAAAAAATCAATTCATTATTGGGTGACATGGATTATAACAAATACAGACTGTGAGAAAACATATAAGAAAGTAAAACCTCAGAGTGTTTACAGCCTTATGACAATCATCAGGCCGTGACCGAAATTGGACATGACAGAGTATTATAAATCGTGGGACTATAACGGAAGGACAGGGAGAGAAAATAGTACAATAGCGCTGATGCCTCAGGCAGCATTCATCACCTATAATCTCCCAGACTCTCCATCTTTGGAGCGGGTCATGTACAGGGCGGGTTTTTGTTCTGAAGTAGCTGCCCTCACTGATCTCTCTCTTCAGACCTGACACCTGCAACTGATACCTTGTAATTAAAAGTGATCATAGGGCCAGACAGACTCCTCCTCATTGAATCAGGGTTATAATGTATCTGGATTTTAAAAAATGAAATGGAAAAATAAAATCTCTGAAGAGTTGTCAAGGAGAGCTATAGCTTTGACCTCTTTTTCCGCAACAACAATGGAAAACCTGATCTTCAATCTTGTAGCTGAGAATGAAGAGTACCCCAAGGACAGATACACAAAACAACCTGTCACGATGAACTCCAGTGAAATCAATAACTTCAGCGGAAGACTCTAGGTTATGTTGTAAAATTACTCCAGCATGAATCTCATGAACTATCCTGTAGGGTGGCAATGCTGAATCTTTGCAAAATACCTACATTGAGGTCACAATCAGGAGTCCTTTCATGAACTCACCAAACCACCCTTGGGTGAGTCTGTGGCTTTGAATCTGCTTGTTTCCTGCTCCTGGCCTGGGGTCCTGGCTGCTCTTTGCACATGTTGAAAATTCTCACTGACGTCAGGAGAGGCCCTGGGGCTCTCACTGAGGCCTGAGCTACACTTTCATGGCCAGACCGAAGCCGCAGAGGTGAAAAGCCAGTTCGGCTTATTAGTGTGAACAGTAGCCGACTGTGTGGCGTCTCCTGCTTCTTGTTGCCGTGGTCCTGAATGGTCTGCCTTCATTTTTGTAGCTACTCTCTCTGGATTCCAGTGTGTGCTGCCGTTAATTAAATTCGTACATTAGGACTGTGGCCGTCTCTTGGCCTCCATCCATCAGAGAGCAAGCAGCTATCTGGTCTCGGGTCAGCTCAGCCATAATAACTAATGAAGGCTGACCTTGCTTTCCAGAACAGCACAGTGGAAAAAAAAGCACACAAGTGGGATTTAAATACCTCGATTCACTTCCTGTTTCTGCCACTTGTGTGTTAGATCTTGGCTCAGCAGTAGAGAATCCACCTGCAATATGGGAGATGCGGGTTCGATCCCTGGGTGGGGAAGATCCCCTGGAGGAGAAAATGGCAACACACTAGAGTATTCTCGCCTGGGAAATTCCATGGACAGAGGAGCCTGACGGGGTCACAAAGGAGTCAGATACGAGTTAGCGACTAAATAACAGCAGCATGTTAGATCTTAGGATTTGCTCAAGTTTCCTGAGTCTCAGACTTTTAATTTATAGTGATTTTTATGCAGGAGTGTATCTTGGTATCATTCTCGGAAATTTTAAAAAATATATGACCTCCACATCCCCAGACACGCAGGAGCAGAATTTCCAGAGGTTGGCCTGGACTTCCAGATTTTACAAAGCTCCATTACACACATCTGTTCTGAAACATTCATTATTAAGAGTCATAAGCCATTGGGCTATTGCAAGAACAACAACAATATGGTGATAAACATATCTAAGATAAAGTACTCTAAAATTTAGTTGTTCATTTTATCTTCTGCTTTTCTTCTCCACAACATACAGATATTTTCTAGGTTCTTGGTCTTATATCTCTCTCTCCTTTACATATAAAGGTCCTTATCTCTTTTTCACCCTTTATATATCCAGTTCAAAGGTTCTATTCCATCTAAGAGCTACTATTTCAAGCCTCTATGTAGTTTCTTTTTTTTTTTAATACTATCTGATATTTTGTAGTTATGGTTCACATCTAAAACATATTAGTACATATACCATTAAACCTAATGAAATAGGTATTATTATTTCCATTTGGTAGATGAAGACATCTTCATCTTAAGACAACTTAAGTTCAACGATCTTAAGTAACTCAATAAGTATTAGAGGTGGAATCTATACCCTTGTTTTCTAATTTTAAGTACAATGCCTTTCTCCCTGATTCGGTCTAGAAATAGTATCTGAATTTTTACTCGTAATTCAAATGTTAACCATTACAAAGCAAGGAAGTAGAGAACAGGCCTGAGAGGCCCTTTAAAATCTCTTCTGTGGCTTGGTGGTTTAATGTTTCTAGTTGTATGTTTAGAAATCTTGATAGCTGGATTCTTTATTCCTCCCCCAGGTATTATGAGATGAGTAGAGAATTAGTTTGACCTGTGTGGGCCCTGGCTCCTCTCCTGGAGAGCAGCACAGAGGTAGCCTCACCCTAAGTGTATGCCAGGCTCAGCATCCTCGGCACTGGAGGTTTGGTGGGCTTTGTTCTCATTACTGAGCAGAAAAGGAGAGGAATCATCTCATCCCCCACAGTGAAGGATGGAAGGACTGGCATTTGGATAGTTCTTGTCCCCCAGGTCAGCTAGGCTTTTGTAAAATCCAAATGTGTCATGCACCAGTGAAACAGTTTTCCTTAAAGGCAGACTTAAAGAACAGAGAGTTCTAGGTGTTTTGAAAAATGCTTTCTTCTCTCCTTTCCTGGCAGAAGCACAGGAAGACTTTTCCATCTTCCTAAAAGGCTGGGAACACTCCCACACCTTAAGCCTGGGCCTCCTGGATTTTTTAAATTCCCATTCTTGGCCACTAAGGCTCCAGTTCCTGCTGGTACTATTTCTTGTGGTGGCTTCTGCTTCTGAGCATTTGACAGCAAAAAGCTGTGATCCTCTGTATCCCCCAACCTGTCCCTCCAGTTTTCAGGGAAGCAGTTTACTCTCATGAATCTGCGAAGAGTTGTTTATGTTGTTTGTTCAGTGTTTTTCTTGTTGTAGGGATGGGAGTGGTGACTTCTAAGCTCCTTCCATGTCAGACTAGAAACTGCCTTTTCACACATGGGCAGGAAGTGAAGGAAAATTAAGTTGCTCTTTGTCTCCATTGGGGTTCTTCTGGAAGCACAACCTGAGGTGAGAACTTGGTAGTTAATGTGAGGGGTGATGCCTGGGGCAGGAGTGAGGAACTGTGTAAAGTGAGTCAGGTATGAAAGATAAGCCCACGAGTGGGTGCAGCTTCCACCTGCTGGCCTCCTGGCTTGGCCTGTGGTGGCCACGAAGTGGAACCTAGAGACCTTGCTCTATCACAGCTTCACCACAGCTTTGGAACAGGGCCCAAATAGTTCTGACTCTGGTTCTAAAACCACCTGTGCTGAAGAAAAGACGGTGGTTGTCAAGAAGGGGAGACCAGGGCTCTGTTTGTACGTTAAGCAGCCTGGAGTTGGCCACCCTCCTGTCCGGGGTCAGCTCTCTTCAAGCTCATAGGTCTTTCTACCCTAAAATACCTAAATGCTTTTTTATCAAGGCAAGCCCCAGCTTCCTAGATGGACTGTGCAAGGCCTGACACCAAACAAGTTTTCACAGAACGTGAAACAAACTGCCTCTGAAAACTTGTTTTTGTTTCAGTTCTTTTGATTTTATACATTGCTTCTGGTACTATCTAAAAACTTTTCTCTATTATCTTCTGAGTGTGATTTTTTTCTGTCTGGAATGGTGTTCTCAGGAGGCTTAGCCCTGGGCCTGAGCAGCAGCAGGTTCTGAGCTTCCTGCTCCTTTCACAGCTCTTATTTCACCTTTTACAAAAGAGTTGACTATCCAGACAGGGGCTGGACATGAATCCTGAGGTAGCCCTGGCCTTACCCAGGGAGGTCCATGGTACAGAGCGGGTTTGAAAGTAGGTAAGAAGATGTGATAGGACTATGTATCTCTGCCCAGACTGGGTTCCTAAGTGACTACTGTGCTCTCGGAGTCCTTATATACACACTTTTTGTAGATTTTTTCACCCTGTACCACTACAGATAGATAGATAGATAGATAGACCAAAGACTTTATGGTAACTTACAAAGAAACATGCAACATAGCAACAATAGAAAACCAGAAAAGACTTCTATTTGTTTACTAAGTGCCAATAACTATTTTAAAAAATGTATTGGAGTATAGTTGCTTTACAATGTTGTATTAATTTCTGCTGTATAGCAAAGTGAACCAGCTACACATATACATATATCCCCTCTTTTTGGATTTTCTTCTGATTTAGGTCACCATAGAGCACTGAGCAGAGTTCCCTGTGCTGCTCAGTAGCTTCTCATGAGTTACCTATTTTATACGTTGTGGTGTATATGTGTCAGTCTTCTAATGGGTGTCAATACTATTTTTTAAACCTCATTCAATCTTCACAACAGCCCTGTTAGGTAGGTAGTGTTGCTGTTCCTACTTTTTTGATGGAGAAACTGAGTCACAGAGAAGTTAAAGGGCCTGGGCTTCCAGATGGCGCCCATGGTAAAGAACACACCTGCCAATGCAGGAGATGCAGGAGACGTGGATTCAGTCCCCGAATGGGGAATATCCCCTGGAAAAGGGCATGGCAATGCCCTTCGGTATTCTTGCCTGGAGAATCTCATGGACAGAGGAGCCTGGTGGGCTCCAGTCCACAGGGTCCCAAAGAGTCTGACACAGCTGAAGCTACTTAGCATGCATGCCCAGACCACCAAGGTGTAAATGGCGAAACTAGCACTCACACTGGGAGGGCTGGCTTCAGATCTATGCTCTTAAATAAAAGGATAAACTGAGAAAAGTGAGACAGGGCAAAGTAAAGCTAGATGCTCTTTTACATACCTGTCTTTCCTGCTGGGCTATGCCCTGCCTGAGGTTAAGAACCAGCTGGTGATAGATATCTGATAAATGTATGATTTGATCTCTTTAAGACAACTGTCTAACTCTGCTTTATCTTAACTTCGCTGGTTCCCTGTTGTGTTTGCCACTATCCATATGTGCAGTGCAGGGTCCATGATGAAGAGTAAAACCATCCCATCCCGTTACATTCAAGGTAATGGGGTCACAAAGAGTCAGACATAACTGAAATGACATCCTAACCGGCGCGGCAGTCTTTCCTAGGACATTCCCAGGAGCCCCAGCTCAGAGAGAGCCACCCTCAGAGGAGCGGCAGGAAGATCCCCACTCAGATTCCCCGAGATGGCTCCCTATACCTTCTGCCTGTCCTTCTACCACGAGCAACTCACTTTTTCTTCAGACAAGCCCTTTCTTTCATGAGACTTTGTACGGCATCAGAGAAATTTGAGTCCTGACTCTGCCACTTTATGAACAAGTCATCCTGGGGTCCAAGAGATGAAGATATTTGTCTGGCATCACCAGCACATCAGGTACTCCTTGTCCAGAATTCACCTTCTGTGCTCTGAAACACTGAGGCGGGAGAAACGGACTTATGTTAGGAATCATTCAGCCTCACTATTCCCCGGGTTGATCACCTTGAACGTCTTTCTGTATGTTCACTATACCTAGAGTGTTTAACTAGTCAAAGAGACTTTTTAAAGTTATTACAAAATATTGAATATAGTTCCCTATGTGATACAGTAGGTCCTTGTTTATTTTTTAGTAGTGTGTATATGTTAATCCCAAACTCCTAAATTATCCCTTCTCTCCCCTTTCCCTTTGATAACCATAAGTTTGTTATCTATGCCTGAGAGTCTGTTTCCGATTTATAAATAAGCTCACTTGTATCTTTTTTTTTTTTAGATTCCCCAAATAAGTGAAATCATACAATATTTGTCTTTTTCTTTCAGACTTACTTCACTTAATCTCATAATCTCTAGGTCCATCGATGTTGCTACAAATGGCATTATTTCATTCTTTTTATGGCTAATATTCCATTGAGTATATATATCACATCTCCTTTATCCATTCATCTTTCAATGGGTATTTAAGTTCCTTCCATGTAAGAAAGTGCTTCTATAAACATTGGGGTGTGTATATATTTTTGAATTAGAATTTTCTCTGGAAAAAGATGTTTAAAATGTAAAATTATCTCTACATTAAGGACTATCTTTCTTGTTTCTTGCTTCTCTCCTTTAACCAAGCCAATCCTTCCATCTCCATCTATTCCCAAGCTAGAGTAACTATTGAGATAAAGTATCTACCTCTGTTTCATTGACTACGCTAAAGCCTTTGGCTGTGTGGATCATAAGAAATTGTGGAAAGCTCTTAAAGAGATGGGAATACCAGACCATCTTACCTGCCTCCTGAGAAATCTGTATGCAGGTCAAGAAGCAACAGTTAGAACCCTGTATGGAACAATTGATTGGTTCAGGGTTGAGAAAGGAGTATGACAGGGTAGTCTGTTGTCACCCTGTTTATTTCACTAACACGCTGAGCACATCACGAGAAATGCTGGGCTGGATGGGTTACAAACTGGAATCAAGATAGGTGGTAGAAACATCAACAAGCTCAGATATGTGGATGATACGACTCTAATGGCAGAAAGCTAAGAGGAACTAAAGAACCTCTTGATGAGGGTGAAGGAAGAGAGTGAAAAAGCCTACTTAAAACTAAATACTAAAAAAAAAAATAAGATCAAGTCACCTGGTCCCATTAATTCATGGCAAATAGAAGGGGAAAATGTGGAAGCAGTGACAATTTTCCCCTTCTAGGGCTCTACAATCACTATGGATGGTGACTGCAGCCATGAAATCAGGAGATGATTGCTTCTTGGCAGGAAAGTGATGACAAACCTACAAGTGTGTTGAAAAGCAGAGATATCACTCTGCCGACAAAGGTACATGTAGTCAAGACTATGATCTTCCCAGTGGTCATATACGGTTGTGAAAGCTGGACCATAAAGAAGGCAGAACACCAAAGAATTGATGCCTTCAAACTATGGTGATGGAGAAGACTCCTGAGAGTCCCTTGTACAGCAAGGAGATAAAACCAGTTGATTAAAGGAATCAAGCCAGTTGATTAAAGGAGGTCAACCCCGAATATTCATTGGAAGGACGGATGCTGAAGCTGAAGCTCCATTAATTTGGTCACCAGATGCAAATAGCTGACTCATTGAAAAAGTCAGTGATGCTGGGAAAAATTGAGGGCAGAAAGGAGAAGAGGGCATCAGAGGATGAGATGGCTGGATGGCATTATTGATGTAGTGGACATAAACTTGGGCCAGCTTCGGGAGATGGTAAGGGACAGGGAGGCCTGGCATACTGCAGTCCATGGGATCATAAAGAGTTAGACACAAAAGTCTGTTCTGTACATCTGTGTCTTTTTTTCTGTTTTGCTTATAGGGTTATCATTACCATCTTTCTAAATTCCATATATATGTGTTAGTATACTGTATTGGTGTTTATCTTTCTGGCTTACTTCACTCTGTATAATGGGCTCCAGTTTCATCCATCTCATTAGAACTGATTTAAATGAATTCTTTTTAATGGCTGAGTAATATTCCATGGTGTATATGTACCACAGCTTCCTTATCCATTCATCTGCTGATGGACATCTAGGTTGCTTCCATGTCCTGGCTATTATAAACAGTGCTGCGATGAACATTGGGGTGCACGTGTCTCTTTCTGATCTGGTAAAGTAATTAGCCTCCAACTAATAAAAATAAATGGAAAAAAACAATTAAAAAAAAAAAGAGTTAGACACAACTGGATGACTGAACAACAACAATATCAAATGGATTACTGCCATAGATAGGGCCTCCCTCTCCTCTTTCAGCCCCACCCCCTCAATCCCTATCAATAATGTTCTTTCTTGCTCCACTTAAAATGTCCCCAAAAACCCCACATCTCTTTGTATCAAACTTTGTGCTAGACTTTGTGATAGGTCATGTGATATTCTGAAAATGGGTACATGCCTAAGATTATGAAAACTGTACTTTAGTCCTAGTTTAATCAAATCTATCTTGGCCTAGGCTTCTGCAACTTGTAAAATAAGGAAGCTGGACTATTGCAGAAATGGCAAAAAAATGTTCAGTTGGCAATGACTGCCTAAACCACTGATAAAAAAGTTTTTGAAGTTATGCCCAGACACAAGAAAAGGGTGCAATCATTGATTAGCAATGTCTGTCTTGAATAAGAATAGGGCATTGACATCATGTGCCATCCAAGGATTAGATAACCCTGAAGATTCATTTCAGCTCCAAACTGCTGAGTATTTAAATTTTCCTTTTTCAGAACTGACCTGTGCTTTGTGTTCTTTGGGGATCCTTCCTCTTTTCTGATTGTCTCTCAGAAACTTTTTAGCCAATCTATGATAAGGTGCCAACAGTTGATGAAAACATTCAACTCACCACTATCACCCTGTGTGAGATGGGTAAGTTATTTCAATATCTTGTCTCTCAATGACATGGGTGGGAAAGTCACAAGATGATATCTGAGGTTTCTTCCAACCATCAGTTCAGTTCAGTTCAGTCACTCAGTCATGTCTGACTCTTTGCGACTCCATGGACTGCAGCATGCCAGGCCTCCCTGTCCATCACAAACTCCCGGAGTTTACTCAAACTCATGTTCAGAGGCATCAGTGATGCCATCCAACCATCTCATCCTCTGTCATCCCCTTCTCCTCCCACCCTCAATCTTTCCCAGCATCAGGGTCTTTTCAAACGAGTCAGTTCTTCACATCAGGTGGATGAAGTATCAGAGTTTCAGCTTCAACATCAGTCCTTCCAAAGAGTATTCAGGACTGATCTCCTTTAGGATGGACTGGTTGGATCTCCTTGTCATCCAAGGAATGCTCAAGAGTCTTTTCCAACACCACAGTTCAAAAGCATCAATTCTTTAGTGCTCAGCTTTCTTTATAGTTCAACTCTCACATCCATACATGACTACTGGAAAAACCATAGCTTTGATTAGATGGACCTTTGTTGGCAAAGTAATGACTCTGCTTCTGAATATGCTGTCTAGGGTTGGTCATAACTTTTCTTCCAAGGAGCAAGCGTCTTAATTTTGTGGCTGCAGTCACCATCTGTAGTGACTTTGTAGCCCACCCCCCCCCCCCAAATAAAATCTGTCACTGTTTTAATTGTTTCTCCATTTGCCATGAAGTGATGGGACCAGATGCCATGATCTTAGTTTTCTGAATCTTGTGTTTTAAGCTGACTTTAAGTTCCATGATTTGATTATCCTGAAGTCATGATGTCTTGGCACAAAGAAACAAGTGGTTTATAGTGGATCCATGGGGTTTTTAAAAGGCTGTGATTTCTTTCTCTTTTTTCTTTTTTTTCCCTTCATGGTAGTGAGGAAGATAATGGGCTTCCTCCAGTTCTCAAGTCTCAGTTCATATCCCATGGCCTCCCCATGCTCCTGTTCTTGGACCAGGCTGGCCTGGAGCAGTTGTGTATATCAAAGGAAACACATCAAGCACAGGCTGAGGGAAATGGCAGGGAGTGCAGTGGACCAGTCAAGGCAACATCTGGGGGGAAAGTACCATTTGAGGAGTCAGGAGACAAGGAAGCTCTGAAGATATAGGACAAAAAGTGTGGGCTCAGGCTCAGAAAGTAGAAGAAGGATGGGGAACTTGCCTAGGTTGGGCAAGTGAGCAGAGTTCAGAGCTAGAAAATGGGATGTCTGTGTCCTGGCCGTCTATTGGCAATAATTTTCTGCATAACCTTGGGCAGGAGGATACTTTCCTTTGTGTTTCTGTTTTTGGTTTTTATTTATCTACTTATTCATTTATTTTTGGCTGTGCTGGGTCTTTTTTTTTTGCTGTATGCAGGCTTTCTCTAGTTGTGGTGAGCAGAAGCTTCTCTATAGTCGTGTCTCACAGGCTTCTCATGTTGCAGAGCACCAGCTCTAGGGTGCATGGTCTCAGTAGCTGCAGCCTGTGGGCTCAGCCTGTGACTCACAGGCTCTAGAGTGTGGGCTTAGTTGTCCTGTAGCATGTGGAATGTTCCTGGACCAGTGATTGAACCCAAGTCCCTTGAATTGGCACGTGGATTCCTAAGCACTGACCACTAGGGAAGTCCTATGTCTCTGATCTCTGTTTTTTTAGGTATAATAATCAGAAGGAAAAGAGGACCAGTTGATTCCTAAGAGATTTCCAATTCTAATACTCCCTGGGTTTAACCTGAAGTTCCTACAACTATCTGTGCAGACAAGAATATCCTATACTGTTTCTGCAGACATACGCACCCTCAATGTATAAAGTTATGAAAGTGGGAGAGTTTGTATGAAACAGAATATCCTGGGAGGGTAGGATAGGGGAAGAGGTTTCTGCCTCCCAAACAGAGCACGTTAAAATCTAGAAAGCCTGAGAAGATTTAGGGTGATCCTGTCTGGGACTTCCAAGGATTGTAGTGGGATTTCCAAGGACACAAGCATCCTGCTTGTCTTATCTCCCTCATTTGAATTGCAACATCAGAGGGACAGAGCTTACTTTCTGGGATCTCAGACTGTTTTTAGTTAGAAGTGACTTTGTTGTTGTTGTTTAGTTGCTAACTTGTGTCTGACTCTTTGCAGCTGCATAGACTGTAGACTGCCAGGCTCCTCTGTCCAAGGGATTTCCCGAGCAAGAATACTGAAGTGGGTTGCCATTTCCTTCTCCAGGGGAATCTTCCCAACCCAGGGATCAAACCCATGTCTCCTGCATTAGCAGGCAGATTCTTTACCACAGAGCCACCAGGGAAACCCAGAAGTGACTTTGAATTTACAGGTCATCTATTCCCATTACTTCACCCCAGGAATGGGAACTCTATCATGACATCGAAAGATGGCTCCCACTCCTGCTTGTATATTGCTTTGCACAATAATTTATACAATGAAGGGAGGAGTTCAGAAATCCTTTCATTTGTCTTACTGTCCTGCCTCATAACCCAGAAAATCTCACTAGACCAAATCAGGGTCTCAAGGTGGTCAGGGTCTCAAGATGTTTCTTCCCACTGGTTCCAGGATGCCAACCTGGAATCCTAAACACCATCCTGAGCTCTCCTTGGGGAAGGAGGTGGCTAGAGACATTGCAGGTTAAGAGTCACACAAGAATGAGTTCAAGTCTCACTTATACTGCTTACTAGCTGGGTGACTTTGAACAAGGTAAGCCCCCAAACCCGGCTCTCTTTGCCACTCACCTGAAAGACACCAGGAATAATCCATCCCCCCTGAAGGGACTATGGTGAGGACTTGTCAGGTACGTGAGAGACGCCTTGGACACGTGCTCCCCTACATCGACCCCTGCTGTCCAGTGTCTGCACGAGGGTGTGAGCGCCCCATGGGGGTAGGAACTGCTTTAGTTGATGTTGCTTGTCCCAGTGCTGAGCATAGCACTGTGTGTGTGTGTGTGTGTGTGTGTGTGTGTCCCTGGTCACTCAGGTGTGTCTGACTCTTTGTGACGCCATGGACTATAGTGCACCAGCTTCCTTTGTCCATGGGGATTCTCCAGGCAAGAATACTGAAGTGGATTGCCATGGGATCTTCCTGACCCGGGAATCGAGCTAGGGTCTCCTGCACGGCACTGCACCTGCACTGCAGGTGAATTATTTACCAGGTGAGCTACCAGAGAAGCCCCAGCATCGTGCTTTGCCTAGTGTAAAAATGAGAGAAAAATAAAATAAAAACAAACTAATAGGTACCTCCAGAATCCAGACCAGAGTTTTGCACTCGGATGTCCCTTAGCAAGACCTGTTCACAAACCAGCTCATCCCTGCTGCCCCCTGTCCTCAGAACAAAAACCTGCTCTGTGTACTCAGACAGCCTGCAATGGAAGTTAAAAAAAAAAAAAAAGCAGCTGACGTGTGTTCAGAGAAACTGAAACAGTATTTCCCTCTTGCTGGAAACTGAAAGTTACTATCAACATGGACGCCAAGCCTCAGAGCAAGAGAATAGCTTTGGATATCAGGGAATGGGAGCAGACATTTCAAGAACTGATCTGTCAGGAGAAACCCCGGGCCAGATGGACCCTGAAGATGGATGGAAGCCTTCGGCCAGACTCTGTGGCCCAGGGGTGGAAGCAATACCAGCAGAAAGGATTTGGCAGGTATGTGAGTCTGTCTAGCTGTGGGCCTTTCTGGGCCAAGAGGCTCAGCTTGGCACTGATGAATTCTTTTGAGGGCTTGTTAAAAAGAATATGTGTCACCAGGCTGTTCATCCTTTTGCAGTTATAGTGTTCTTTAGTGTGGAAATGACATGGTTCTAAGTCTCTATTTTGGCTTAATGGTAGGAAATTTCTTCTTTTACTAGGTTTCTTCCCTAAATATTTTTGGAAATCCCCAGGGGAAATAAATCTTCTCCCCTATCCTCTCATCACCATTTATTCCGGACTGCCACTATATAGAAACTTCTGCTATCTTACTTCCCACCTCAGTCCAGACTGGCTTCCACAGGCTGCAGCAGCCCTACAAGCCTAGTCCTGGTCAGTACCAGCCTAGGACTGGGGCTTTCCTTTATAGCCCCAAGAACTGACTAAGGCCAGACAATGGCTTTGAATATTACTTTACTGACGAACTGAAGAGGGGTTGGTGCTGCAAGAAATTAAAACCTGGTTATGTCCTTAAACACTGCCCCTCCCTTGTCTTCCTCCTTAACTTCCAGTGAGACTTCAGTTGCAGGAGGCAGCTTCCTTGCCCATGCAGGAGGGTGAGAAATGCTGACTTGGACAGTCAAGTCTACTTTTTTAAATGGCATGCAGGGACCTTCACTTCAACTGTTATATTTCTTCCTGGCCTGCTCCTATCTCACCTCAGATGTCCTCTCTTCCCTTCCTTATGGGTTATTAGCCATGACATACATTTCAAGACTTCTATACCCTTGTCCATGATGTTCTGCCTATTCAGCAGGTCCTTTCCTTCCTGCCTCCCTATTTATTCCTCAAGGAATAACTCAAGTGCCCTGGAATTCCTAGGCAGAGTAAGTATTCCTTCTTCTCCACTCTCATAAGACAATGAATAGTTCTCTCTCTCTTTCTCTCTCTCTCTCTCTATATATATATACATATATATATAATAGTTTATATAGTTTATATGTATATATACACATAAACTATTGACTTGAGTCTCTCTCTATATACGTTGGTCACATGTTTACAAATAACTTGTTCATATTTACATATTACAGAACATATATATACTTATATATAATTTTTTTATCTGCAGAACCTATTGTTATATAAAGCCTTCTGGGGCTGTACAGAACCCAGATTTCAAGCCATTGGCTAGAGCCCATGTGGCAGTTATTCTGCTCTGCTTGGAACCCAGTGTACCATGTAAGAGTCTCTCTCTTTGCACCAGTCAGAGCTCTTTGAGGGACTCATGATGTCTTTAATCAGTTTGGCACTCTCCCAAATGAACAGGTGCTTCTCTTGTTCAGATGAATTGACCTGACAGTCATTCCAAGATGGAAAAAGCAACCTACCAACATAGTTTTAGGAGAATATTAACCAGTTTTTGAAAAATACTTTGTAGTTTACAAGATGCTTTCACATATTCTCATTTAATGCTGACAATCTAACTCTTGAATATTTTTCCTTTTATGAATGTAAAAAATGAGGCTTAGAGTAGTGTTTTTTAAAAAAGTTCCCCTAATATAAGCTATGGGCTTCCCAGATGGCTCAGTGGTAAAGCAGCTCCTGCCAAGCAAGAGGTGCAGATTTGACCCTTGGGTTGTGAAGATCCCCTGGAGAAGGATATGGCAACCCACTCCAGTATTCTTGCCTGGGAAATCCCATGGACAGAGAAGCCTGGTGGGTTACAGTCCATGGGATTGCAAAAGTAAGACATGACTTAGTAACTAAATAACAACAGCAATGTAAATTACTGACTTGAGTCTCCAACTCAAGTATTGTGGTTCCAGGTCCTAAGTGAGGTACGAAACAAACCCCATTGCTCAGTAGAGGCGATGTGGTATAGTAGACGGATCACGGCTTGCGATTGGAAACATGGCTCTACCATCTAACTTTGCGAGCTCCTTAGGCAAGTTGTGTATCATTTTATGATTCAGTTTCCTTATCTGGATATTGGGATCAATAATGCCTACCCAAGAGGGATGCTTTAAAGATGAAATGGGATGATACTGTAAAACATTGCTTCAGAATAGGCACTCTGTAGGAGTTCTCTGTGACCTTGTGAAGACCAAACTTCACTGGCAAATGGCAGAAATGTTTTTCCCTCTGAGACATTCAGAGATGTTTCACTGGCAAAGAGGCAGACTTGGGACCACATCTGGGTGGGAGTTCAGTGGGCCACAGGAAGAAGCTTTATTAGAAACACAGTCCCTCTCATTCTTGTCAAATTGTCAATATCACATGCACTTTTTCAAGTTGAAAGGGTTCTCAGAGACCAGGCCAGGCCCATTTCCCCCAGGCGGCAACAGCTGAGGGTACAATGGTCTTCTGTCTGCCTGCAGGTTCTCGTGTTCCTCATGCCGTCGAAGCTGGGCTTCTGCCCAAGTGAAGATCCTATGTCACATGTACCTGGAGAACCAGAAATCCCCAGGCAAGGTGCTCATGCGGATCTTTGGACAGAGGTGCAAGAAGTGCTCCCGGTCTCAGTTTGAGAAGCCTGATTTCTCCCCAGAAAGCAGAAATAGGATTCTGCAAAACCTGGTGCAGCGTGTTCTGGAGAAATTCTACAGAAATGGTTTCAGGAAGGTTTCGGAGTTACCTGTGATCCCGGAAGTACCTTTGAATGGGTCCCACGACACGGCCAATTGTGAAGCATGCGTTCTGGGCTACTGTGTACTGAACTCAGAAAATGGCATGACAGGGCCAGAAAGATCCTCTGTCTCCTACATGGAGATTGGGAGTTCCTCTCCTCACAATGGTGACCAGTGTGGCCAAAACCGATCTAGGAACCACTTAGCAGTGGGGAGTCGGTATTCTGGTGCCCATATAGGCTCAGGGCCCAGCCATGTCACTGCTGGGATCCAAGTGCCTGGGAAAGGCCCTCAGCCTAAACGGGAGATGGGCCAGCTGTTCACACCAGGGGCAGATCGACAGGCTGCACAGGCAACTGGCCCACAGCCCATCCGAGTAGCAGGATCACTTCCCCCAGGGTGGACAGATCCACGGCCCATTCAAGCAGTAGGCCCACTACCTACAGGGCGTGCACATTCACAGTCTACACGGGGGAGAGGACCACAGGCCCCCCGGATGACGTACTCTCAGGCTATAAGGAGGTCAGGCCAGCAGTCAACACACGAGGCACAAGCCACAGAAGGGGCACAGCTTCAGGCCACAAAGGTGACAGAACCACAGCCCACCAGAGCGACAATCCCAAGGGCCACATCAGGATCAGACAGTCAGGCTAAAGGGATGGCAGGCCCCCCACCACAGAGGTCAAGCTCACGGCCCACACAGGAGGCAATCCCAAAGGCCACATCAGGGTCAGACAGTCAGGCTAAAGGGATGGCAGGCCCCCCACCACAGAGGTCAAGCTCACAGCCCACCAGAGCGACAATCCCAAGGGCCACATCAGGATCAGACAGTCAGGCTAAAGGGATGACAGGCCCCCCACCACAGAGGTCAAGCTCACGGCCCACACAGGAGGCAATCCCGAAGGCCACATCAGGGTCAGACAGTCAGGCTAAAGGGATGGCAGGCCCCCCACCACAGAGGTCAAGCTCACAGCCTACACGGGAGGCAATCCCAAAGGTCACAGTGGGGTCAGACAGTCAGGCTAAAGGGATGGCAGGCCCCCCACCACAGAGGTCAAGCTCACGGCCCACACAGGAGGCAATCCCGAAGGCCACATCAGAGTCAGACAGTCAGGCTAAAGGGATGGCAGGCCCCCCACCACAGAGGTCAAGCTCACAGCCTACACGGGAGGCAATCCCAAAGGTCACAGTAGGGTCAGACAGTCAGGCTAAAGGGATGGCAGGCCCCCCACCACAGAGGTCAAGCTCACGGCCCACACAGGAGGCAATCCCGAAGGCCACATCAGGGTCAGACAGTCAGGCTAAAGGGATGGCAGGCCCCCCACCACAGAGGTCAAGCTCACAGCCTACACGGGAGGCAATCCCGAAGGTCACAATAGGGTCAGACAGTCAGGCTAAAGGGATGGCAGGCCCCCCACCACAGAGGTCAAGCTCACAGCCCACTCGGGAGGCAATCCCGAAGGCCACAGTAGGGTCAGACAGTCAGGCTAAAGGGATGGCAGGCCCCCCACCACAGAGGTCAAGCTCACAGCCTGCACAGGAGACAATCCCGAAGGCCACAGTAGGGTCAGACACTAAGGCTACAAGGAGGGCAGGTCTCCCACTGGGGTCAAGCTCACAGTCCACATGGCCACATGTAGGACCTTCATGTGGAAGTCAAGCTGCTTGGGGCAGGGAGGAGAGGTACTCACCTGGAGGGTCTGTATCAGACAGCTTTTTCAGATTACCTCCCTCAAATGATCTCCGTAACCAGGAGCAGCTGTTCAGGTGGGGCTATGTCTGTATTTTTGCTCTGTTTACCTTTCTGGTGTCTAAATACTTATGAGTAGGATGATGGGAAAAAAAAAAAAAAAAAAGAGCTGTCTTCTCTTAATTCCATGATAGTCAATGAACTGGCTGCCATTTTAATATGACAAAATTTGCTCTGGGACCAATGCAGGGTCAAGTTTAGAGAATAACCAATGGATCCTGGACCTCCTCTGCAGGTAGTTTAAAACATGACCCAGGGAATGCAAATTGATTAAGCTACTATAAAGAATACTATGGAGATTCCTTTTAGAAAACTAAGAATAAAGCCATCATATGACCCGGTAATCCCACTACTGGGCATATACCCTTAGGAAACCATAATTGAAAAACACACTTGTACCCCAATGTTCATTGCAGCATTATTTACAATAACTAGGACATGGAAGCAACCTAGATGTCCATTGACAGATGAATGGATAAAGAAATTGTGGTACATATACACATTAGCTACAGAAAGGAATGCATTTGAATCAGTTCTAATGAGGTGGATGAATCTAGAGCCTATTACACAGAGTGAAGTAAGTCAGAAAGACAAATATTGTGTATTAACACATATATACAGTATATATGGAATCTAGAAAGATGGTACTGATGATCCTATTTGAAGGGCAGCAAAAGAGACGCAGACATCAAGAACAGACTTAGGGTCACAGTGGGGGAGGGGGAGGGTGGGATGACTTAAGAGAGTAGTGCTGAAACACATACATTACCATATGTAAAACAGACAGTTAGTGGGAATTTGCTGTATGATGCAGGGAACCCAAACCAGGTGCTGTGACAACCTAGAGGGGTAGGATGGGGGCGGGGGGAGGTGGGAGGGAGTTTTAAGAGGGAGGGGACATATGTATACCTATGGCTGATTCATGTTTATGTATGGCAGAAATCATCACACTATTGTAATTATCCTCCAATTAAAAAAAATGACCTCACAGTTAATGGAACCAATAATATTTGTTAAATCATTAAAAGATTTTTGCTGGTACATTCACTCATTCATTGATATCAATATATATAGACCATATCTTGACTAGAACTGAGGGTCCTGAGTTTCATCAGAAAATTATTGTAGTATGTTGAATAATGGTTCCCCCCAAATGTCGATATCCTAATCTCCAGAACCTGAAATATGTCACTTTACAAGGCTAAAGGGACTTCCCAGTTGTGATTAATTTTAAGGATCTTGAGATGAGGAGATTATTCTATATTATCCAGATGGGCCAAATGTAATCCCATGGGTCCTAATAGGAGGGAGGCAAGAGGGTCAAGGGGCTTCCCAAATGGTGCTAGTGGTAAAGAACCCGCCTGCCAATGCAGGAGACATAAGATGCAGGTTCGATTCCTTTTGTCAGGAAGATCTCCTGAAGGAGGGCATGGCAACCCACTCTGATATTCTTGCCTGGACAAGAATATCCCATGGACAGAGAAGTCTGGTGGGATGTGGTCCATAGTGTCACAAAGGGTTGGACACAATTAAAGTGACTTAGCAGGTAGTATGCATGCACAAGTTGGTCAAAGTCAGAAAAAGGAAATGTAACTGTAGAACTAGAGATTGAACTGATGTGTTCTGAAGGTGGAGAAAGAGG
This sequence comes from Cervus canadensis, assembly GCF_019320065.1. NCBI lineage: Eukaryota > Metazoa > Chordata > Mammalia > Artiodactyla > Cervidae > Cervus > Cervus canadensis. Next base: position 55,781,475 of record NC_057392.1, on the reverse strand, counting down.
TCACAAGCCAAGAAATGCATGCAGCCTTTAAAAGCTCATAAAGGCAAAAAAATACATTTTCCTCTGGAGCGTCCAGAAGGAGCCAGCTCAGCTGACATGTGACTTTAGTTAAGTGAGACTGATTTTAGACTTTTAACCTCCAAAACCATAAGATAGTAAATTTGTGCTGTTTTTGAGACACTAAAATCATGGCAATTTGTTTTAGCAGCAACAGGAAGCTGACATCACTGTAGGGATCAGGCAATTATGTTTTAGAATGCTTTAGCTTTAACAACAACATCAAAGATCATAGATTAGAAATATTGACATGCCTATCCCCTCTTGTTCTTTTTTTCTCCTCCTTAAACTAACTCAAATATTCCCACCCCATCCCATAGAGATTTTCTCAAGAGTCATCAAATCAAAAGGTATTGTTTAGAATGGAGATATTTGGGTGGGCTTAAGTAGTCTGGTGACCCCCAAGGAGGCTACCTATCCTTCTTGCCTTGGATTGGAAGCATGTAAGAACTTGCCAATCCTGTGATCTTGTGATGCATAATTGCATCTTTCTTTCTCTATTTCCATCTCTGTGTTAGGCATTTTACATGGATCTCACACTGCCATCTCTACATTCCCACTTTCAAAATCAAGCTCATCAGCATCTCTGGTTTTCTTGTTCTAATTTGCCTCAGTCACTCAAGCTTATCACCTGAGAATCATCTTTAACTTCTCCTCCCTGTCACCAATGCTTATTATCCCTTCTTTTGTCAAGTTGCTCCCATCTCTTCCACTATGTTTCCCTATCAACCCTTCTCCTCAACCAGGTCAGGGACTTGGATTATTGAGTTACTGAGGGGATTTGGATTTTACCTCATAGGCAGTGGGGAGTCATTGCAAACATTTGAGAATATGGGCAATTTGAGTAGAATAACATTTTTAAAATATTATATCTTTCTGGAAAAGAATGGAGTAGAGGATAGAAACAGTGAGGAGTCTGGCTTGAAATAAGAGAGTGGTAAACACAGAGGCTTCCTTGTTGGCTCTGTGGTAAAGAATCCTTCTGCCAATGCAGGAGTCACAGGAGATGTGAGTTCCATCTCTGGGTCAGGAAGTTCCCCTGGAGGAGGAAATGGCAACCCATTCCAGTATCTGGCCTGAGAAATCCCATAGACAGAGGAGCCTGGTAGGCTACAGTCCATGGGGATCACAGAAGAGTTGGAGAAGACTTATCGACTAAACAACACAACAACACAAACACAGGAAGGGTTCTTGTAGATAATAAACATCTTGAAGGAATTTGAAGACAAGAACTGCAAGATGGCAGAAAACCCAAGGCTGAAATCACTTCTTTTGTTTTTTTTTCTGGCCATCTCATTTCACTTCCTCTTACGCCACTTCTATAAGCACTCTCCTTTTATATATGCCCCCATCCTCAAGCCGCTTTACTGAATGTCTGCATTTCTCCTGTTTTCATACCTTTTTGTTTCTTTCATAGTGAACATACACATGAGGATGGGACTTTATTTCTAGCCTGGTTATGTCATATGACCTGTTGCAAGTCATTATCCCTCCCTGAGCCTCAGTACCTCCATCTATAAAGTAAATCAATGGCTCCTAATTAAACATGGAGGATTGAACACATGCATTTCCTTCTGATCCCTCTTGAAATCCCACTGCATGGTAGTGAAATGGGGAAACAAGGCATCAGTTCACAGGGGTAAAGAGAATGGGTGGAAACTCCAACCTGATAGATTACTGATATGTAACTGACTTAACAGAGCAGAGATCTGTAATAGAAGTTAGGCAAAGGAAAACTGAGGTGCAAGGCAAAAAAGTGTGGCATAGTTTCAGAAAGGCTCAAAAACTGTAGGCGATAAGTAGCTCTGAAGGTGGATATTAGGAAGTCTGAAGTGGGAGGATTGGCTAAAAGCCTTTATAAAAAGTTCCTTTTCTCCACTCCAATGCAGCCTTGTAACCACTCTTAACACACTCCAGAGTGAAGAATGGAGGTTTGTTCTCTGAAGACACTGACCCAGAGGGACTTGAGGCTTAGGAACTTGGGCATAGTTAAGGGAGGGAGTACTGAGAGGCAATCAGAAAGACAGTGAAATTCTGCATACTGAGTATAGGCACTCCCTTAGCTCACTAAATAACAAGGCGAGCAACTAATTCTGTATGCAAGGAATATAGGACATACTTTTGGCTAAGAAAAGGTATGAGATACGGATATACATTTTTGTTAATGGAAAAGAAAATAAATTTTTCCTAAAGTAAAACTGATTATTTCAGAATGGAAAGAAAGGAAAACAGAGAAATGGAGGACGAAGTATGGACATATCTGTATCTACAGAGAGAGAGGGAGCCTGAGAATAAGCACAGGAAATTTTACCTTGTCTCTCATCAAAGTAAAATTAAACAGTTTTTAAAAATAAGCCTTAATATTGATAGTATATTTATATAAAACTAAAACTTGATTTTTTTTCATCTACTTAAAGGACAAAGTTTTAGTGGTCTGTTTCACTTTTCTCTGAAGAGGTTGTGAAAGATTTTTCTTTACCTATTAAATAACCTGCCTATAAAACAGAAGTTCTAAGCTTTGTCAAAATAATTTCCTGTGCTTTGTCATCTTAATCAAGACTTTGATAACTTAAGAAAACTGAATCTTCTCAATATTAAAAGAGTGAAGTTTTGTTAACAACTATGTAACCACCTGTATTAGCCTTTGAAACACTTTATTGTCACTATCAAATAGAAAGTTAAGTATTGTTTATTAACAGTTTGTGATCTTATTTAGTCAAGTGTCTGAACCTTTTAATATTTTTGACAAACTTCCCCAAATTAAATTCTAAATCAAGTCTTTTTGACCTTGAACTAATTTTAGGACTTCTCACAGGGCCCCTGGAACATCTCAAAAGATTTGTTCTCTCCTATTTTTTTTTTAATTGAAGTATTATTGTTTTACAATGTTATGTTATTTTCTGGTGTATATCAAAGTGATTTAGTTATATATACTTTTTCATATTCTTTTCCATTATAGTTTATTATAAGCCGTCGAATATAGTTCCCTGTGCTAAACAGTAGGACCTTGTTCTTTATTTTGGATATAGTACTTTGTATCTGCTAATCCCGAATTTCTAATTTATCCCTCCCCTACCCCATCTCCCCTTTAGTAACCATAAATTTTCTTTCTACATCTGTGAGTCTGTTTCCGTTTTGTATACAAATTCATTTATATTATTTTTTAGATTCCACATACAAGTGTTATCATCTGATAGTTGTTCTCTCTCTTTACAGAGAGATGCTGAATTAATTAAATTAAGTTTGTTTGATATGTTGGATTAAATGAGAAGCATTGGCAATTAAATGATACTAAATCTTCTTAGATTATATTCATGTGGCCACATATTATTTATGTTCCAGAAATTATATAAAATCTGATACATCTTGGTATGTTATCATTTTTAATTCTAATTATTACCTTGAAGTGTTGTGTGTCAAAGATATAAGCAGATTTCCTTATCAATTGCATTATAATGAACTCTCATGAGATCATCAAACATGGCCATTTTAAAATCTTTGTCATTTACAGATAGTTATTCTTTTACTTTCATGCTTTTGCAAATATGTTTCATCTTCAGAGCCATTCATGGAAAGGACACAAATAACTACTCTAGAATACAGGTTTCCAATAAGTTTGATACCATAAAACTGAACTGAGTAGGAGTTTCCAGAATTAATAGAAAAGTTAGATTTAAGCAGAACAAAAATTAATAACATGGGACTGAATGAACTGATGGGGATGATTATAATTTTTATGACTTTTTATTTGAAACATTGTTGATTTTTAAAACTTTCACTTTTTCCAGATTTGAGGAAAACTCTCCCTCTTTCCTCTAAAGCTATCAGCAAAGATGACATATTTATCTTTTTCTCCCTTCTTGATACCTCCAAAATTCAGAAATTCTCATTTTTTATTTTTATGGCAATATATTCATTTGCATAAATTCAGTAAGAATTTGTTCTTCTAACAGGACACAATTGGAAACCCTGGTTATATTATCAAGGCTTTGACCAGGATTTGAGAATGTGCGTAGAATCAGATATAGCCAGACAGCTTAAAGGGACTACAGTTGACATTGTGAAGCCAATAAAACCCCTTGGAAATATTGGCCTGCTCTTGCTTACAACATTACCAGCAACTGAATAAGGTGATTAAGGAAGGTCACTTCCTGAGAGGTGTGACTACTTCAGGATACTCTAGGTATCCTGAGAAGAGAAGAGCTCACCCAAATCTGTAAGTGTTGCAGAAAATGTCTGATGGCAAGTTCTTGGTTTGGCTTTCTGGCCTCAAAGGGATTTTAAAAGTTCAGTCTGAGATTTAAGAAAAGTTCCTCTAAGAAAAGAGCGTCTATGATCAAACACTATTCTTGCTATACTTATGTAAATAATCAGGCCAATTTTTTGGAAGTAGATGTATTTTACAAACTGGACTTAATTTGACTATCTTTGGTAGAAATGGGGGTGATTTTTGAGAGAAAAATTTTGTTTCAGTAACACACCTTTGTGGATATTAGATTCTAGTGCTGTTAATTGTCTTTGAGGTTTCTTATTTGCCTGTAAACTGGACTGAATCCTGAAATCTTCTAGTTTCCTCTAATATGTGGCTATAAATCTCCAAGCTAATGTTTCCAATCTCTTACCATTTTGACTTGGAATCAGTAAAATCAGAAGCTGCCCCATTCACTGAAACCCTGCAAACTGAATGTGAATGACTTTATACAAACTTTTGAGAGATCACCACAACAGTTTGTGTGTAAGAGATCTGTTGCTGTGTTGGCTACTCAGAAAGCTGACCTAAACACGTGATGACATCATTAGCTACAAAAGATGCTTTGACCCCAACATCTGGAAGCATTCTCTAGAAATCTTCTGGACTGACTGCTCTCAGAACTCAGACTGGGTTTTCAGTCTGCTGCCATCTTTAAACTTTGTTTTTCTTCTGTTTTTATAGAAATGCCTTATTAAATACCTGATTTCTCACACAATGAAGGCCTAATTTGGGGATCCCAAATACAAGACAGCCTCCTGAAGTAAGACACAACCATTTAACTGAACTGATCTATTCTCAAGACTGAGATTGGTTTAATGAGATACGAAGAAATATATCAGTTTGGCTTCTGGATTGTGAAATTTCTTACTTGAAGTTTAAAAGGCTGGACTGAAGCAGAGCAGAATTTGCCATCCTGAAACATGCCTCTTTAACATAAAGATTATTTTAAGCTTATTGTTGTTCAGTCGCTAAGTGATGTCCGACTCTTTGTAACCCCATGAACTGCAGCATGCCAGGCTCCTCTGTCCTCCACTATCTCCTAGAGTTTGCTCAAATTCACGTTCATTGAGTCTGTGATGCTATTTAACCATCTCATCCTCTGCTGCCCTCTTCTCCTCCTGCCTTCAATCTTTCCCATCATTAGGGTCTTTTCCAATGAGTCAATTCTTCACATTAGGTGGCCAAAGTTTTGGAGCTTCAGCTTCCACACCAGTCCTTCAATGAATATTCAGGGTTGATTTCCTTTAGGATTGACTGGTTTGATCTCCTTGCTGTCCAAGGGACTCTCAAGAAGTCTTCTCCAACACCACAATTCAAAAGCATGTATTCTTCATGGTTCAGCCTTCATTATTTTAGGCTGATTATTTTTTTAAAAAACAGCAGACAGAGGTAAAACTCTGAGAACTGAGTAGAAGCTTCCATTTTGTAAGGGATATTTATATTTTTAAGGAAAATATCTCCATGTGTGAGAGTGTTTCCCTCTCTGTACCAGGAAGAGAAGATGATTCTAAATCTCTGGAACCACTTTGCAATGAAGAAGGAAAGAATGTAAATCTGCTGAACAACCTTGCTCTTGTTTACTATGCTTTTCCCAGTCACCTGCTATAGCTGACTCCCCACTCTCAACATCTTTAGTCTTTAGCTGAAGATAATATTTAACATGATGATTCTGACCATCTTAGGGAGTTACTCAGTTTCCCTAGGTCTTTCCCATGTATACATGGAGGTACACATGGGTTATACATTTATTTGACATTCTCCTGCTAATCTGTCTTATATCAGTTAAATTATTAGGCCAACCAAAGAAACTAGGAGGAAAGAAGGGGAAATCTTTTCACTCCCACATAGCCCAGAAAGCATTAGTCCATCTCCATACTGGGTAATTAACTTGAATTATGAAATAATGGATTGAGATGTTATTGGAGGGATGAAAGAAATGGAGAGAAATTCAGCAGCACTTAACCAAGCCATGAGGAAGTATTATCAGTCAGGTCTGGCAGCCAAGCAGGGAACAGAAACAGAAAAGTATTATATGAACACTGTAAGCACTGAGGTAATTCTCAGAGATCTGATTTGAGAAGACTCAGCAAAAGGGAAAAAAAAACCAAAAACCTCCTGTTAGCAAAATCAGTCATTCTCTCAAAAGGGAAAGTTTTTCTATGTATTGGTCATTAATGGTAGCCCAGGGCCAAAAGCTATGGATTTCAAGGAATGATAAATGCATCCATTGACCTTTCTTGACCTGCCTTTCTTGTTCTATGCTCTCATCTATCTTTTACTTCTCTGCCCCAGGTTAATTCAAGGCAATTTCAGCTTTTGTATAATGTCTAAACATCTTCAGGCCAAGAAGTCAGAGGAAGAGAAGTCTCTGGAGGTTTGGAAGGACAGACTCATCAGATGTCAGAGCCAGAAGCAGGTTTAGAGAGAAATCCTGACCCATCCCTTTGTAGCTGTTTGACCCCTGGTGTCTCAACAGAGGCCAAATGTCATCCATTTCCACTTAGGGATGTCAAAGAGGTGAACACTCTGGGGTGATGCCTTATCCTCAGGATTAAACTAAAAGCCTGGGGTGTGGAATTAGGAAGTCCTGAGGTTCACAGTAGGAAACAGGGAATGGCTGGAGGAGATAAAGGCAGGGGAATGAGAGTAAACTGGGTGAAACAATGCAGTCTGGCTCCTGGGAACTTCGAAATAATCTTAGAGTCGCTGCAGGCAAGTGTTCTGTATGATCCGACCACCTCTCTGGGGACTGGATGACTGGGAACAGTGTTGGCAGGTGCTGATTCTCAGTTCTAGAGTTAGTGTGGCCCTTTCTCCAGAGCCCCTGGAAAGCTGGGAAAGAGGGGGCGGGGATCCCAGGCGGCTTAGTGGCTCAGAAACCTTAAAGCTGGCTCTTAGAGAACTTCTAGTCCTAATGTATTTTTTAACAGATATGAAAACCTAAGCTTTAGAGGCAGAAGTTTGCCTGTTAAAGTATAATTTTAAAAAAGCTAAAATCATGTTTCTCACACATACATACAGATGTTAAAAGAACAGGTTTCAAAGATTTTATTGAGCTCATTAATTAATGAAGGAGGCAGAAGATTTAAAACTGGCCTAAAAAACATCTGAGAAGCTAGGTATATATATGCAATTTAATGGCTTGCTGAGTTACAAGCTATCCAAAAACTGGCTTATGTTTAACAGGATCATAAACTGTAAACATTCAGGCTATTAGTTCCACTGGGAAGAAATTATTTGCATCTTTACTGAACAAAATTTTCCAAATGAGATTTTGCCTTATAGTGATATAAAGTCATCCAGTAAATTGAAAGTTGTCTGCACTGAAAGAATACCCAACAATTTCTTTTACCTATTTCCAAGTTTCAGATAATTTTAAAAACTGGTCCAAGATAACACTGGTATGCAGTAAGATAATATCTGATGTCAGATAATATTTGAAGTCTAATTATGCTCAATCCAATATTTTGTCCTTGCCACAGGTGGACTACAGTCCATGGGGTCACAAAGAGTTGCCCATGACTGAACGACTAAGCACACTCAATCCAGAAAGACCCAGATGCACAAGAGCCAAATTGTGAAAGGAAGAAAGGACTGCTTAGGAAGTGCTATATTCCCTACTCTGGTCTGCCTGGCCCATCCACTCACTTAGGGTGCTGTTTATGAAACACAGACCTGTGAGGTCTTCCAGATGGTGCTAGTGGTAAAGAACCTTTCTGCCAATGCAGGAGATGTAAGAGACTTGGGTAACATCCCTGGGTCTGGAAGATCCCCGGAGAAGGAAATGACAACTCACTCCAGTATTCTTGCCTGGAGAACCGCATGGAGAGAGGAGCCTGGTGGGCTATAATCCGTTGGGTCACGGGGAGTCAGACATGACAGAATTGACTTACCACTGACCTATGAAAAAGCCCAGACTAATCCCTTGTCCCTGTATTTCCCAAACTCAAGGTGTGGTCTCAACCCTCTCTTTCCCTCCAGTGCCCTACAGGAGTCCTTAATCACTGTGCCTCACCCACCACACACACTGAGTCCTCAAGGACAGTCAAGACAGTTCTTGACTGTCTCTAAGCTCCTTTTCTGCATATTCTTTATTGGAGCCTTCATTATATGTGTTTCAGTGAGGTTCAGTGACATCTTAGTGGAGATATCAACTAAAGAGATTTAAGACTGAAGGTACTGGCTTGCCATAGGTATCCATTAATGTTCTTCCGCTTCTTAAATTCAAGCATTCTGTAATAGTTTATTTCCCAAAATGAGAGTGAGAACTTGCATATAGAACCAGAAGGCCTCAGGCGGATTTGCAAAGTCTGCATTGATTTTTTGGCTTTAAGAAAACTCTAATTTCTTATCTCTTCATTAGCGGGAACACTCATGTCCTTCATTTGGGGAAGGCTCTGGGGATAAGTGAGTTACTATTTACCAAAAGATTTGGGAGCCTGAGACAAGTAATACCAAGCTGCTTACCAACAATGACAAGACATCTGCATAAATATCCATCCTTTTGTTCCTGCAAGATCTTTGTGGGTGGCAGAGCTTGGAATAATTTCATTACCAGAGTTCATCGGACTTCTCAGTGTCTCTTTAAGATTGTCTTTTTCAAAATTACTTTGTTTGTCTAAAATGGAATTCAGGTAGATAAGGAATGAAAATTGTGCAGGAGTAGCTATTAACCATTCAAAGGATAACATGATGGGAATGAATCATCTACCTGCAGGCCCTGATTTTGAGGCTTGCTTTTACATTCTTTTTATCTTCTATATAAAAAGAAGAGAAAATTTCTAAGAAGGATGAATTTTTTATGGTTAGAGTTTTTTGTTTTTGTTTTTTAAAAAAGAGAGACCACAAACCCAGTATGGAGTCACTTGTGCTAAGCTCCAGATCATGAAACCTAAACCAAATACCTAGTTTGATTACAGCTTCAGCCTTTCCCAGGAAAAGAACCTCAAACCAGTCAATCTGGAATCACCTGGTCAGTACCAGTGAAGTAATCTGTTTAATAGACCCCTGCTGGCCCCTAAAGGAAGGTGATCTTGCCACAACTAATCCACTCTTTGCTGGTATAACTTCCATGTCTTGTTCCCTCTGTCTTTAAATCTTTGATTTTGTACAGGTCTTCAGAGTTCCTTTCTGTCTGCTAGATGGGTTCTGTTCAATTCACAAATCACTGAATAAAGTAATAAGATCTTTAAAATTTACTGAGTTCAATTTTATTTTTAACACCAGCATCATAATATACTGTTGACACCACAAGTCTGAAACAGAGACAGAAGCCTTTTGAAAGTGCTATGCCCAATCCAACTCCTGGGCACACACACCGAGGAAACCAGAACTGAAAGAGACACATGCACCCCAATGTTCATCGCAGCACTGTTTATAATAGCCAGGACATGGAAGCAACCTAGATGCCCATCAGCTGACGACTGGATAAGAAAGCTGTGGTACATATACACAATGGAATATTACTCAGCCATTAAAAAGAATACATTTGAATCAGCTCTAATGAGATGGATGAAACTGGAGCCCATTATACAGAGTGAAGTAAGCCAGAAACATAAACACCAATACAGTATACTAACACATATATATGGAATTTAGAAAGATGGTAATGATAACCCTATATGCAAGACAGAAAAAGAGACACAGATGTATAGAACAGACTTTTGGACTCTATGGGAGAAGGTGAGGGTGGGATGATCTGAGAGAATAGCATTGAAACATATATATTATCAAGTGTGAAACAGATCACCAGTCCAGGTTGGATGCATGAGACAAGCGTTCAGGGCTGGTACACTGGGAAGACCCAGAGGGATGGGATGGGGAGGGAGGTGGGAGGGGGGTTCAGGATGGGGAACACATGTAAATCCATGGCTGATTCATGTCAATGTATGGCAAAAACCACTACAATATTGTAAAGTAGTTAGCCTCCAACTAATAAAAATAAATGAAAAAAAAAAGAGAGAGTGCTGTGTCAAATTCTACTTTTGTTGTTTGACTCTCAGCATGTTAGGGCCTTGGGAACATGAGAAATCATTGTTTTATTGGTTGAGAGATGAAGACCCAGAGAAGGAACACAGTTTACCCAAGTTCACACAGCCATGTTGAGGTGCATATTTTGTGATTTATAGGGGATGAGGTAGAATGAACCAAATTCTAAGATATGGGAGCTAGTACCCTGTCTACTAAATTATCCCACTGGAAAGACTTATTTCTCTTAGGCTTGAGCTACAAAACAGAATGGAGACAAGAAGGGGTAATTTCAGCCCATTTACCCTCTTCTCAGTTTAAAACTTTCTTTCTTCACTCCTGAGATTTTGCCTTTAAGGCCTGCACATCCTGCCATTCTCTCTGGCCAACCATGCTCCCCAGCATTTTCCCTGTGGACTGTCTTCTCATTTCTCCTCAGAAATATTAATAAAAAGGCCATTTTTTTGGAACTTCCATTAGAAATGCCAAACTTAGAAATGCGAAACTAATATCTCAATTAATCTTCACAACACCACCAAGTCCAGTGCTGTTATTCTCATTGAATAAGTGGGGGAAACTGAGGCTCTTTGGATACTGAGATCATATATCCATTATCCCACAGCTGATAACAGGAGATCAGAAAGTCGGACTCCTGGACTCTGTTCGTCACTACTCTGCTTTGTAATCTCTCATGATTAATTCATCTCAAAATCATGCCTCTCTTATTCTGCTTCCCTCCCTGGTGACAACTTTCACTTCTACACAAGTAGGAGTCATCTTCATTGGATCCAAGCTGGGATCAGAAAATCAAAGACAGGCAAGTGAAAGGAACCATTCAGTTCAGAGCCAAGAGAGATCTATACATCTGATTTCCTGGAGATTGGGTGGCCTGTCTGGCACTCATTTTTCATGTTCTCCTTAAAGAGCATGATTTTTTTTTCAGGTATTTATCTTTCTCTTGCAAAGCTCACATGCTTCACCCACAACCCCAAGGAAAGTTCTGATTTAACCAAAATCACATACCCTGGACAGTGCTTGATTTATAAATGAACATCTGTAAAAAGTTGGTCAATAAGATGAAAAGAGAAGTTTGTAGAGAGTCTCTGGGAAATTTTTCCTCACTTTTCAAATAGAATTTCCAAAAAGTGACCTGTATATATTCTCTGGACAACCCATACCCACATTTGAAGTCTGGAATGTCCACAGCTGTCTAACTAATAGGCTGAGGATGAAACCTCAGAGGAAGAGAGAGCCAGGGCTACAGGCTTACATGCACTCTAAGGTTTGCCCTACTGCTGGACTTTGTTAGAGAAGCCAATAAAATACCCATTTGTTTAAACCGCACAAAGTCCAGGGATGAAAATGGAATCATGAGTTAGGCAGATAATCCAATGGAAACATTCTCTGAGAAAGCTGGGTAGGGTAGTAGAACATAGTATGAAGCGACAGGAGAAGGAACAAAGGTATCAGTACAAAGGAGGATGCTGGGAATCAAGAGTCTGAGGCAAAATTTAAAGAGATTCCTGATAATCTGGGGCATTATTTCTGGGGCTGTGTGCAAGGCAACTGATCTGTTGGTCATTGGCTTATCTTGACTCCTAGAATTTTCTTGTCTCAGTCCAAACACCACCCATCCTCAAGCCCTAGCTCAGAGCTTGCCTCCCGTGGGGAGTCTTTCCGTTTGCACTGGGTCTTGTTTACTGGTCCCCTGCTGAGACTTTCTTGTTTTTCTCTTCTCTACAGAAAGTCTCTCATAAAAACCGCTATGCATCCTTGGCTGGAGTCTTGTCCCTTAAGGTCAAAGGAACTAGTGTGTCTTTGTTTCTTCTCCCACAGAGCTGACTCCAGAGTTATTCCCAGAAATCACAAGAGAGTAAATCCACCCCTACTCCCTCCCACAGCTGAGTTCAGGGGGAGGACCTCTCTTCCATTTTCAGGCTGTGCTGAGAAATACCACAGCCCTGTCTCTGAGAGAAGTTCCCACTAATACTGGGCGAGGTGAAGGGACCACTTTGACTTTAATATTTGGGACTGTGGAATACATGAGCTGAACTGAAGCTTTAAGGTCATAGAGGCACATTTTTTTTGTTTGTTTGTTTTGTTTTTTCAAGCAGGGAAAACTGAGGCAGAAAGTAGAAGGAATCTGCATAAGGTTCTACTATTAAAATGATCTTTAAACAATCACCATGGAATAGATGGGGAAGCCTGAGCAGCCCATCATTTTCTTAAAGACAACTCCTTGTTTAATTTTTAGGTCTCCTTTTCACTAAATAGCTGGGCCATTTGATAGTAACTAAGAAAGGTGTCTAAAGAAATGGCTATTTTAGAAGCAATAATTACTCACATTTCTATATAGCTCTGTAGTTTAAAAAAATGTATAGCTTGGTCTTTCTTACAGTTGTTTTCTGGAGGTAGAAATTGTTTTTATTTTCAATTCAGTTCAGTCACTCATTTGAGTCCGACTCTTTGTGACCCCATGAACGCCAGGCCTCCCTCTCCATCACCAACTCCCAGAGTTCACGTAAACCCAAGTCCATTGAGTTGGTGATGCCATCCAACCACCTCATCCTCTGTCGTCCCCTTCTCCTCCTGCCCTCAATCTTTCCCAGCATCAGGGTCTTTTCAAATGAGTCAGCTCTTCACATCAGGTGGCCAAAGTATTGGAATTTCAGTTTCAACATCAGTCCTTCCAATGAACACCCAGGACTGATCTCCTTTAGGATGGACTGATTGGATCTCCTTGTAGTCCAAGGGACTCTCAAGAGTCTTCTCCAACACCACAGTTCAAAAGCATCAATTCTTCTGCGCTCAGCTTTCTTTATTGGCCAACTCTCACATCCATACATGACCACTGGAAAAACCATAGCCTTGACTAGACGGACCTTTATTGGCAAAGTGATGTCTCTGCTTTTTAATATGCTGTCCCTGCATACAGGTTTCTCAAGAGGCAGGTCAGGTGGTCTGGTATTCCCATCTCTTTCAGAATTTTCCACAGTTGATTGTGATCCACATAGTCAAAGGCTTTGGCATAGTCAATATGTTTTTACTTTAGAAAGGTAGAAACCAATCTCACCTCACCCAGGCCCTACTCCTGTGAATATTCTTTTCTGTTCACTTGGGATTGAGAAACATCAATTCCGAAAATCAGTTTGTTGCCTCCAGTGTTTCCAAGGCCCATTTTCCCTTTAGAGTGGCAGAGCCCTGGATTTATCAGCCCAGCCCTAATGCCAGAATTTGTGTCTAGACCCCCTTTCCTTCTTTGGTTGACAGTGGAACCTTTTTAATGAAGTGGCCTAGAAAATACTGCCCAGTGCCTTTAAATATTAATAAATTCATTTGTTTCCAAAACTTAGGGAAGGTGTCATAAAAATTAATGAATGTGCTAGTGGAAATCAATTGTCTTCTGCAAATGGTTCTCTGGATGGTGTAGTAAATTATGTGATTTTATTTTTAAACTTCTGGGATAGTATATTTCTAGCTGAAAGGTATATTTTGATTATATTTATGATCCAGAAAATGGAGACTTTATAAAGATCTTCTGGTCTTTGGCTTTGAAGACAGATGAAGTTTGGAGAAAAATAATACCAAAGAATGAAAACCCAAGGGAACCACTTCAACCAAATGTTTCTCATAATTTTGGCTTGGGTATTTGTATTCCTCTTCAATTCTTGTATTTTCACATTCAGAATTGGGCTAAGGTAAATTCTTACTGAGTTGGAGACACAGAGCCAGACTCAGAGAGGAAGAAATACAGAGTGTCATAGTCCAGTTAGTAGGGGAGATCACTGATACCCAGCCCATGATTTTTGCTGTATTACATTACCTGTCTTTCCTGTTCTCTCTTAAAAAAGAAAGAAAAAACAAAGAAAAAAACCTGGGCATTGGTATAGAAATTAGCAATGTATTCATTTGTTCTTAATTTTCCAAATTAAAAGCTTTTTAATTACATTAAGATCACAATCTTTTCCCACTCTAAATCTGGCTTCATCTCAAATTTACTAATGTCAGATGGCATCAGATAGGCTGTAGGCTTTTTGGAGATCCAGCTATGAGGGAGTTGAATTGGAGATACATTTAGCCTGGGTTGAATGGACCACACTGATGTATTTCACATCTCTGAACATGGATAAAATGCACAATTTTATGTAGAGAGTTGGTAACATTTAAATACATCATATTAGTTACAATTTGAAAAATATATTGAAACATTTCAGTAAATCAAGTGAGAGTTTATTGACTATTGATTTGGACATACATGAAGCATACTTTGTTTTCCTTTGAAAATTATTTTTTGAAGAACTGAAGGAAAATTCAGGTAAAAATTGGTGAATATTTACTGTACCATCTTTTCAACTGTTTTTGATTGTTTGAGAATTTTCATAATAAAACTTCAAGGACTTTAAAAAAAATTAAGGGAACACAGGGCAATAGTGATCAATACAAAGAAACTGACAGAAATTTTCTGATATTGAGAGGCAAATTCTAACAAAAACAAAAAGTACCAAAGGAAGTAATTCATTAAGAAGAGAGAAACTTCCAGTCACATTAGTGAATTGGATCCAGCATTGTTTGCTAATGTAATTAACAAAGTGAAGTGAATGGTATAAACATACTGGAAAATTTTAAAATATTCTGTAGACTTGACCTGGAATGATAATATCAGTGAAAGATAATATAAAACTGGTGATATACACCACAGCAAGGGCATCAACAACAAACTCATTAATGAGTGACTTGATTCAGAACATTAAAGATGAGTCACTGTATAGAGAAACCTGAAATGCCCTGGAAACTTCCTGCTTGCATATGAAAGGAACTTGATAAAAGTTTTCCCTTATTTGCCAACAAGTCTAAAATTTTGCATGGCATTATTAATAAAGAATTGTAAAGCAGAAAGGAACTTTCCTAAACTATCATAATTTTTCAAGAAATTGATTAACTATGTTAGGAGAAAACTGTATTATCTTTTTATTCTCTCTATAATAAATGATGTTACAAAATCAAATAAAAACCTGATCCAATTTTAGGGAAATGTATTCTAGAGACATGAGGCTATGTCATTTTTCTGAATTTTGTGGTATCTGTTTACATTTTACAACTTGCTGTGATATGTTTTTTCATTCTAAAGAAATATTTACTTTTGCTCCTAATTTTGTATTCTTTTTCTTAACAAGGGCCTGACCATATTTTATGGACTTCAGGCCCTACCAAAGCTGCAGTCCTCTGGCAGTGAGAGTGGGAGAGGCTGATGGATGTTCCTTACTGAGGCATAGGTGCAAGTCAAGAAGGAAAGTGAGAAGAGGAAGCTTCGAGGTAAGCAGTGGCGCAGTGGCAAAGAATGTGTCTGCCGGTGCAGGAGACACTAGAAATGCGAATTCGATCCCTGGGTCTAGAAGATCCCCTAGAGTAGGCAATGGCAACCTGCTCCAATATACTTGCCTGAAAAATTTCATGGACAGAGATGCTGGGTGGGTTATGGTGTATGGGGTCTCTAAGAGTTGGATAGCCAGCAGCAGCAAACAGCTAATGTTGGCTAAGTTAGGTGATTTCCAAAGCTTCTTAATAACAATGACAATGTCAGTCAGTCAGTCAGTTCGCTCAGTCGTGTCTGACTCTTTGCAACCCCATGAATTGCAGCACGCCGGGCCTCCCTGTCCACCACAAACTCCCAGAGTTTACACAAACTCATGCCCATTGAGTCGGTGATACCATCCAGCCATCTCATCCTCTGTCGTCCCCTTCTCCTCTTGCCCCCAATCCCTCCAAGCATCAGGGTCTTTTCCAATGAGTCAACTCTTTGCATGAAGTGGCCAAAGTATTGGAGATTCAGCTTCAGCATCAGTCCTTCCAATGAACACCCAGAACTAATCTCCTTCAGGATGGACTGGTTGGATCTCCTTGCATTCCAAAGGACTCTCAAGAGTCTTCTCCAACACCACAGTTCAAAAGCATCAATTCTTCAGTGCTCAGCTTTCTTCACTGTCCAACTCTCACATCCATACATGACCACTGGAAAAACCATAGCCTTGACCAGACGGACCTTTGTTGGCAAAGTAATGTCTCTGCTTTTTAATATGCTGTCTAGGTTGGTCATAACTTTCCTTCCAAGGAGTAAGTTTCTATTATTACCAAGCACTTTATTGAATATCATGCATTATATTGGAGGTCACAAATGATAACGCAGGGACCAGTCAGACTTGCCTCCTGGTTTATAAATAAAGTTTTATTGAAAAACAGCTACAACTATTCATTTAGGTGCTGTCTATGACTACATTTATATACATGGTTGCACAGCAGAGTTGAGTAATCATGACAGAGACAACATGGTTTGCAAAGTCTATGCCCAAGAGTAAGACTGATTTGAGTTGTTGTATTGCAGAAACCAACATAACATTGTAAAGCAGTTATCCTCCAATTGAAATAAAATAAAATATTTGCTATCTGGCCCTTAGAGTAAAGTTTGCTGACTTTTGTACAATGTTGTCATTGGCTCTGGGGTACACTGTATATTCCAAGTATTAATCGGTCCACAAATATGTGGGTATCTCCCAACCCACATGCTCTGGTAAAAATGTGGTCCCCTTACCTCACCTCCACCAAGAGATGGGGTCTTCTTGTATCTAGGCAAGTGGGCCAAGTGGTTGCTTTGACCAATAAAATAGAGTGGAACTGATGCGGTGCTGTTCCAGACAGTAACCACGTAAGAAGGGCAACTATCTGAAACCGCCATGTTGTGAGAAGCTCAGGTCTTACAGAGAGGCCCTCAGACATGAGTTGCCATATGGAGAGAGACAACAAGGTCTTGGAGGTACCAGGCTTGAGAGTATAAAACCATCTTCACAGTAGATCTTCCAGCTGTAGTTGCTGTGCTGGCACCATGTGGATTAGACACAGACCACCTGAACAAGCCCTTCCAGAATTTCTGACTCACAGAATCAATCAGTTCAGTTCAGTCGCTCAGTGGAATCTGATTCTTTGCAACTCCATGGACTGCAGCACTCCAGGCCTCCCTGTCCATCACCAACTCCTGGAGTTTACTCAAACTCATGTCCATTGAGTCAGTGATGCCATCCAACCATCTCATCCTCTATTGTCCTCTATCCTCCTACCCTGAATTTTTCCCAGCATCAGGGTCTTTTCAAATGAGTCAGTTCTTCGCATCAGGTGGCCAAAGTATTGGAGTTTCAGCTTCAGCATCAGTCCTTCCAATGAACACCCAGGACTGATCTCCTTTAAGATGGACTGGTTGGATCTCCTTGCAGTCCAAGGGACTCTCAAGAGTCTTCTTCAACACCACAGTTCAAAAGCATCAATTCTTCTGCGCTCAGCTTTCTTTATGGTCCAACTCTCACATCCATACATGACAACTGGAAAAACCATAGCCTTGACTAGACAGACCTTTATGGGCAAAGTAATGTCTCTGCTTTTTAATATGCTGTCTAGGTTGGTCATAACTTTTCTTCCAAAGAGGAAATGTCTTTTAATTTCATGGCTGCAATCACCATCTGCAGTGATTTTGGAGCCCAGAAAAATAGTCTGTCACTGTTTCCACTGTTTTCCCATCCTTTTGCCATGAAGTGATGGAACCAGATGCCATGATCTTAGTTTTCTGAATGTCAAGCTTTAAAGCCAACTTTTTCTCTCTCCTCTTTCACTTTCATCAAGATGCTCTTTAGTTCTTCTTTGCTTTCAGCCATAAGGGTGGTGTCATCTGCATATCTGAGGTTATTGATATTTCTCCTGGCAATCTTGATTCCAGCTGTGCTTCATCCAGCCCAGGGTTTCTCATGATGTACTCTGCATATAAGGTAAATAAGCAGGGTGATAATATATAGCCTTGACATACTCCTTTTCTTATTAGGAACCAGTCTATTGTTCCATGTCCAGTTCTAACTGTTGCTTCCTGACTTGCATACAGATTTCTCATGAGGCAAGTCAGATGGTCTGGTATTCCCATCTCTTTCAGAATTTTCCACAATTTGTGGTGATCCACACAGTCAAAGGCTTTGGCATAGTCAATAAAGTAGAAATAGATGTTTTTTCTGGAACTCTCTTGCTTTTTCGATGATCCAATGGATGTTGGCAATTTGATCTCTGGTTCCTCTGCCTTTTCTAAATCCAGCTTGAACATCTGGAAGTTCACAGTTCACATACTGTTGAAGCCTGGCTTGGAGAATTTTGAGCATTACTTTACTAGCGTGTGAGATGCATGCAATTGTGCTGTAGTTTGAGCATTCTTTGGCATTGCCTTCTTTTGGGATTGGAATGAAAACTGACCTTTTCCAATCCTGTGGCCACTGCTGAGTTTTCCAAATTTGCTGGCATATTGAGTGCAGCACTTTCACAGCATCATCTTTCAGGATTTGAAATAGCTCAACTGGAATTCCATCACATCCACTAGCTTTGTTCGTAGTGATGCTTCCTAAGGCCCACTTGACTTCACATTCTAGGATGTCTGGCTCTGGGTGAGTGATCACACCATCGTGATTATCTGGGTCGTGAAGATCTTTTTTGTATAGTTCCTCTGTGTATTCTTGCCACCTCTTCTTAATATCTTCTGCTTCTGTTAGGTCCATACCATTTCTGTCCTTTATTGAGCCCGTCTTTGCATGACATGTTCCTTTGATATCTCTAATTTTCTTGAAGAGATCTCTAGTCTTTCCCATTCTATTGTTTTCCTCTGTTTCTTTGCACTGATCGCTGAGGAAGGCTTTCTTATCTCTCCTTGCCATTCTTTGGAACTCTGCATTCAAATGGGTATATCTTTCCTTTTCTCCTCTGCTTTTCACTTCTCTTCTTTTCCACAGAATCATTAGATGTAGTAAAATTTAGTTGTTTTCATCCATTAAGTTTGGGGTAGTTTTTCATACAGCCATAGATAATTGGAACAGTCTCATATAATCCTCATCACTGCCCAGTGAGATAAGAATTATTAATCCCAGTTTTTGTGTACAGAACCAAAGTTTGAAGAAGCCAAATTACATGCCCATGTTATATGGCTGATAAACGGCAGAGCCACAGTTCAGACTTGAGTCTAACGGACTGCAAAGCCTATGTACCTGACATGCCTACTGCACTGACATTCTGCGTGCTGAAAGCTGGCAAAGCTAGGAGACAATTTGTCAAGCAGGAGGCCCCTGAGAAAGTCATTCTCCCAGCCCGAGTGGGGTTATATTCAGTACCCAGCTTCCACAACACAGAGCAACTAATGTTGTGCCAAACATTGGTTCCTGGGCAATTTGCCTGATAGCATTTCTTTTTCATCCATGGTATGTTTTTATTCTCTTCCAAGACATTTTGCTTTCTCTTTAAACAGCTTTATTGAGGTATAAAACACATACCACAAAATTCACCCATTATAAGTGCACAGTTAAGTGATTTCTAGTAAATTCACACAGTTGAGCAACCATCACTATAATTCATTTTAGAACATTTCCAAATGTTCTAAATGTTCTGAATGAATATTTCCCAAAAGGTTCGTCATACCAGACTGTGGTCAGTCCCCACTCCAACAGCTAGCCCCCAGAAACCACTGATCTGCTTCTGCCTATAGAAGTTTGCCTTTTCTTTTTTTTTTCTTCTTTTTTTTTTTGTCATACATTGATATGAAGTTTGCCTTTTCTAAAAATGTCATATAAATAGAAGCATGTGTTATGTGGTGTGTGGTGTCTGGCTTCTTTTTACTTAGCATTCATCAGTAAGTAGTTTGTTCCTTTTAATTGCCAAAAAGTATGCCTTCATATGTATCGCTAGTGTCAGTCACAGAACTGGGCTGTGCTCAGTCGTGTCTGACTCTTTCGGACCCCACGGACTGTAGACCACCAGGCTTCTCTGTCCACGGGATTTTCCTGGAGAGAATACTGGAGTGGGTTGCCGTTTCCTCCTCCAGGGGATCTTCCTGACCCAGGGATCGAACCTGCATCTCCTTCAACTCCTGCATTGCAGGAGTCTTTCTGATCTCAAGTTGTGTATATGTCCATCTCATCCAGTAGCCTCTATTCTCCTGAAGATCAGGAATTGTCTCTTTTCTATCTGTATCTGCTCTATGGCTAGTACAGTGCCTGGTACACAATGAGAACTCAGAAAATAGGTTTGCTGTCCTGGAGTGTTTGTTATCTCCTGCATCTTTTACTTAGGCAATTCATTTACCCCTTGGAATAGTTTTGCAAAACATTACCACCTTAGTTTCCACAGAGGAAGGACCTAAGCCTAAGAGAGAGTAAGTGAGTCATCCAAGATTGTACCATTAGTAAACAGTAAGACCAGGACTCAAATCCTGATCTGCTTTCTATGGAGTCCCTCTTTTGAGACAGAGATGCAGGACATCAGAATGATCAAACACAAAGCTTTCATCACTATCCTGCTGTTGTGGATTTCTCTTTTTTCTTTCCTTTTCACTCCATTGACATCATATAATGCTCTTCAATTACAGCTGTCAACTCCATCCCACAATTGCTCTGTATTCTGGGCTATAATTGCTCCTCACAGAACCTGAGCCTACATGCCTACAATTTCTCTATCAGTTAAGCAGCCCCCAACTGCTTCCAAGGGACCATGGCTAATGCAGCCCACAGAGGTACGTGCACCTGTGATGACTGCCATTTTCCACTTTAGTTATCCCAGGAGAATCGCTGTGCTAGAGTGCCTTTTAAGTGATGTGCAGTGACAACATTCTGATGTGGGTAGGTGGCCAAGAATCATTATCCTCCACAATAGTATTTGAGAAATGGAACCTTCAAGGTGGGAGCTGACACGTTTACTTGGACGGTTGAGGGTGGATGCAAAGGTGAATCCCTCTGGTACTGAGATCCATTTCCTTCCTTAATGCTAAGGGCACAAGGCTCTTTCCCAGATAATAGACTAAGCCTCCACTTAAGGCAAAAACTTCAGCTAATCAATTCTCAACTTTTATTGTAAAAGAAAAAATGTAGTTTAGAAATAAAGAATTTCTCCAATTTCTTCTGTATAGGAATCCCTGAAATTCATTTCAAAAGAACTCAAGCAGGTCATAGAACCTGAGAACTAAAATGGTCTTGTATAGATGGGAGAATGGGATGTAAGGAGGGAACAGGACTTGGTGAAGTCACCCAGCAAGTGGATGGCAAGAAGCAGATTTTAAGACTTCTAGACAAGGTCCTTGTTCACCTTGGTTAAACTGAGGGTTGAAGGAAAGAAGTGATGCCACTTCTACCCTCTGTCTCTTGGAAGCCTCTGACAGGGACAGTTACAAAAACGCCGGGTCCATGGGATTGCTAACATCTTATTTCTAGAAGACCCTAGTCCAGAGTGCAGTTCAGAAACTCTGGCCAAGAAAGCCAAATGTTGCTGAAGAGATAAACAAACACAATAAAACTCTAATAGGGCTACTGAATGTGCCTGAAATGAGTCTCCTTTCTCCACCTCAGCACTGAGAGAAGCTGGTCAAGGTCAGGAAGCTGATTCTAGGAATCTGAGAAGATTTGGGGAGAGCCGAATGGATCAGTATAAAGATTTTCCCAATCAATTCAAAGTCCGGGGTGCCTAATCACCATCACAAAGCAAGGGACTCTCTTCCTGGAGGTTAAGTGTCAATCTATGAGACTTCTCTGGTGAATTCTTTCAAACATCTAAGGAAGAAAGAATAACAATTCTATACATTTCAGAGAATAGAGAAGGCAATAATACATTGCTCTGCCGCTAGACAAAGACATTAAAAGAAAACACTGGCAGCATCATTTAAATCCTGCCTGCCTAACAGAGCCTTATGGTATCTGCAATTCCAAGAGCAATGAAAACATACACCCATGACATGCTTAAACATATTCTGTAAAATGTATACAAATCTTTAAAGAACAGTTATTTACATTAAGTAAAAGCTGGTAACAATCTAGATAAACATTAGCAAGAGAAGGGAATAAACAGATTGCAGTACATACACATGGTGGGGAAATATTTAGAAATAAAAAGAAACAAGGCTTCCCTGGTGGATCAGTAGTAAAGAATTTACCTGCCAATTCAGGAGATACAGGTTCAGTCCCTGGTCTGGGAAGATCCCACATGCCACAGAGCAAATAAGCCCATGGGCCACAAATACTGAGCCTGTGCTCTAGAGCCCGGGAACCACAGCTACTGAACCCACACACTGCAACCCACGTGCTCCAGAGCCTGTGCTCTGCAACAAGAGAAGCCCCCTCAGTGAGAAGCCCACATACCACAGTTAGAGAGGAGCCCCCGATCACTGAAACTAGAGAAAAGCTATGCAGCTACAAAGACCCAGCCCAGCCAAAAATAAATAAATAAATAACTGAAATTAAAAGTAAATAAATTGCAGATAGATGCAACAACATGGATTAATCTAAAAAAAATTACACCTATCAGAAGGAGCCACATACAAAAGAGTGTATTTGCATAATCTATTTTTATAAAAATTTAGAATATGTAAAGCGAATCTATAATTGTAGAAAGCAGATCAATGGTTACCTGAAGCCAGTTGTGAAGGTGGATGAAAACACTTTTTTTGGTAGTGAGACACTCTGTTTCTTAAAAGGGTTAGTGTTTAGTGTTTCAAATGTATGTATCACTATCAAAAACTCATCAAACTATATGATTTAAATGGCTACATTTTATCACATGAAAATTATATCTCAATAGAATAGAATTGAAAAAATTAATCAGGGAAATAAGTAGAAATGAAGAAATTAGGTAGAAGGTTATCAAGGTTGTTTCTAATGTTTCAGTCAGGGCAACTTGATGAATGGTGTTTCCCCTCAGTATTGTGGAAATGCTGGAACAGAACCAGGTTTGAGGAAAGGGATATTAATATAACAGTACTGAAATGTTGAGTTAAAGATGCCTATGGGAGTAGTGCTCTGTAAGCCATTTCTCAGGGGAAGAAAGAATAGATGGGGAGCCCTGATTTGTAGCATTGTCTGATTTTCATAGTGTAGATACTTCCATCACACCTGATTTCAAGCTACCTATCCTTTAATAACCAGCTTAAAAAATCTTCAAAATGTAACAATAGGTTCTCATGACCCAGAAGGAGCCACTGCCTTTGAATCATCAAAACAAACATAGTATGTAAAGCAAGAAACTATATAAATAGAGGAGTTCTCTGAAGAAATATAGGGGGAAAATGTAGTCATTCGTGAATAGATGTTAATACAATACAGGTATGTGGATGCAGTTAAGGAAAAATATATAGAGGGGAAAGAAGAGGTGCTTAGTATTTTACCTTGGGCATGGTTTTAAAGGTCACCTAGAAGAGAATGGGCAAGTAGAAAAAGATGAGAAGTAAGAAACCAGAGAGGTAGGATGAAAAACAGGATGGTATGGTGTCAAAGGGGTCAAGGCAATGAGCTAAGAAGCAGTGCAGTATTAAATTCAGCTAAGTCAAATGAAGATGAACATTTGGGTGTGTGGAGCTTATGGTAACGTTTCAGGATGCAGTTTCAGTGAAGTTTTGGAAGCTGAACAGGTTGCAGGCAGCTGCTTTCATCCAGAAGTGCAGAGAGGGGAGTAGGTCATAAAGAAGTCCACTCAGAGAAACATATGCTGGCTGCAGAAGCCTATAACTGCAGACTGCCACTTAGGTGTGTCACCACCCTGATTGTCTTCCATGACCCACATTAACTACTCTAACCAGGGGCAGAGGTGTCTTGACACCTGAGTTGACATTCCCAGGCCTAAACTTGTACCACCACACACACACCTAGGGGTATGTATAGATGCCTAATAAGTATAAAAAACAAACACTATGATGTGCTGTGGTGTATAAAAGTAATATATTTTTTAATGTAAAGCATGAGATTTCAAAGAAATTTTATGTTTGCAGCATGTTACTTTAATCTAAATGTCTATATTTCCTTCAGTTCCTGCCCTCCACTCCACACTTATTCCCACCTCCATGTGGGGTGTCCATATTCATTCTCCTCAGCTATCAGGGACATTTGGATGAATAAGTCTGACAGGCTGAGAGAAGGCCTGTGCTGACAGGTGCTAAGAATAAGGAGGTGATTCCCAGTGTCAGAAGCTCTTTGACTTCTGGGCACCAACTATCCCTGAGGAACCTGGAGGACTGTTGTTTCTTAGGGTCCTTCCCAGAAGAAGTTGTCAACCTCGTGGTTTAACACTTTAATTTACCATCCTTCACATGATCCTATCTGCCACCACTTCAGTTCACACCAGGCCCACAAGCAGCCCATAGTCCACTGCATACCCTACAACTCAGACTGAGGGGTCACAGAGAGGGTCCAACATCCACAAACATGTAGACAAGGGACTTCCTGGTTATTACTGATGCCAGCACTAGCTTCAGAGACTAAGTCACCAGGAGAGAATGGATATGGGATAAGCCTTCCCACACGTCTATGTAACCGGGAGCTTATTGAAGCCTGAAGGCTTCTCAGAACAGCTCATGGAGCATCAGCCCTGCTTCATAGACAAAGCTTTTGTATATAGACTCTAGGCTGCACACTCTTCTTTGCACACTCATCACATGTTCTCTCTATGAAAAAGATACCTCTGGAATTGAGCGTGTCTCTGTATGACAGCCCTGGCTCCAGGTTTCTGAAAACTTCGCCAGTCAGGCTAGCGTCTAGGTCTCCTACCAGGTGAAAGAAATTTGGACTGAAGGGACCATGGAAGGTTTGGGAAAAGGATCTGCCCTACATTCTAGGAAGTTGACTCTGGTGGCTGTATGGAAGGCAGATGGGAGAGAATAAGGATTAGAGGTTGGGGAACAACCGAGATTTCTCTTTAATGAGTCAGTGGTTTTTAATTGGGCTTCTGAGGCATGTTTTGAAATTTTGTGGGATCTTATGATTTGTTACTAATGTTTAGTGAACAAGACAAAGATGATATACATCTAGGCATTTTATGCCAAACAACTAAAAATTATTCTGAATTCCACATAAAAACTGAATATTCCTTTCTATAATAGTCTGGATCTGACATTTAACTCTGTTTTATCTACATATACACTACAGGACTTCCCTTGTGGCTCAGACTGTAAAGTGTCTGCCTACAATGTGGGAGACCTGGGTTCGATCCCTGGGTCAGGAAGATCCTCTGGAGAAGGAAATGGCACCCCACTCCAGTACTCTTGCCTGGAAAATCCCATGGATGGAGGAGCATGGTAGACTACAGTCCATGGGGTCACAGAGTCGGCCATGACTGAGCAACTTCACTTCACTTCACTTCAATGATAGTTGAGTCCTAATACAACACACCTGTGCATGCGTGCTTGCTAAGTCGATTTGGGTGTGTCCAACTCTTTGTGATCCCATGGACTGCAGCCCACCAAGCTCCTCTGTCCATGGGATTATCCAGGCAAGAATACTGGAGTGGGTTGCCATTTCCTTCTCCACAGGATCTTCCAATTCCAGGGATCGAACCCGTGTCTCTTATGTATCCTGAATTGACAGCTGTGTTCTTTACCACTAGTACCATCTGGGAACTGGTCTGCAATTATAACCATGACAATCGAATTATGAAGAGACACAAGCATTTGACTGCTTGATCACATACACTAGCCTACTGAAATATGATATTAGTTTGCTATAAACTACTTTCCTTTTTTTCTCTGTGTTTTAAATTCAGGGTATTATTATTATGTTTGTAGAATGATATATTTTGATAGATCATATTATCTATAATTTTCATTTCCATATACTAAAAAGTCTATCATAAATATTTTTATTTTTATTTATTTTTTAGGAAAGAAAGCATTAGATCTAATAATGTTGAAAATGACTGGTTTAGGTGATAAATATTGAGAGGCTAGGCAAAGCCCTGTGGGGAAACAAAAGTTGGATGTAGAATTAACAGAATTTGGAAAATGATTTGATTCAGAGGATTAAAATTAAGCTCTGTTTCAACCTTCTCTTCTGCAGGGCAAACAAACTAAATAAACCCAGAGCCATCATGCAACTTGGTCTGCTTCACAAACCTTTCATTTTGTGGTTGCTGTATCCAGAAACACTTCCCCGAGTCTCAAAATGGTATTCAGTTCTAGAAACTAAAAACTTAAATATATTGAAGTGAGGAGCTGAGACCCCCAACCCCCAAACAAATAAGCCATGTACTAGCTCACAGATCTGAGCATGGACATGATACACACATGTAGCAGACATTGTCAGTAGCTTGAAAATATTCTCTTGTCTTCTGTATCTGCTGTTGTTCAGTTGTTAAGTCATGGCTGATTCTTTGCAACCCCATGAACTGCAGCACACCAAGTTTTCCTGTCCTTCACTATCTCCTGGCATTTGCTCAAACTCATGAGTTAGTGATGCCTTCCAAACATCTCATCCTCTGTTGCCCCCTTCTCCTCTTGCCCTCAATCTTTCCCATCATCAGGGTCTTTTCCAAAGAGTTGGCTCTTTGCATCAGGTGGCCAAAGTAGTGGAGTTTGAGCTTCAACATCAGTCCTTCCAATGAAACTTCAGGGTTGATTTCTTTTAGGATCAACTGGTTTGATCTCCTTGCTGACTCTGTATCAGCTGAGAGTCTTGCAACTATCAGCCCTTGGATTTCTTTGATTAAGACACTTCTTCGGCCACTGAAGCCTGCTTTGCCCAATGAAGGAGGCTGGAAGTGCTAGAATAAATGCATCTCCCCATCCCCTAAACAGCCCTCAAACAATAACTGGGTGGAGTTGCTGTATAAATAACCCAGCTATCTGGGTTTTTTTGTGCAATAACTCTAAAATGTGTGTCCTATGTTGACTCCCAGCATTTCTCCAATAGGATAAAGCTCTAGTCACCCACAGTAATAACTGACTTGATAATGCATCCTACATTAACTGCCATCTTCTGGCTTATTTCCTTCTTCCTCTCCTGGGTATTTCTTACCTCACCCCATCAAAGTACTTTGCTATCATATTCTTTGTCTGAGGGTCAGCTTCTTGGGAAACCCAAACCAAGGAAACTTGTTATCTATTGCTCTGGGGACCTCTTATAATAGATGGATGTAGTCAAAGAGAACAGCCCTAGGAAACAGGCCTGAGTCTAAGCCTCACCATCAGACCATTCATTGCATTAACATGTCCTGGAAAAAAAATGTTTACTGTATCTGTGATTTCTCAATAATTCCCATGGTCCTTCCCCATTTGTAAGGTCTTAGCAAGGGCTGCCCAGGCTGTTGGGAGATTAACTGTCATCTCAAACCATGAGTAGGCTTTCCCAAGTGGCTCTAGTTGTAAAGAATTCACCTGCCAATGCAGGACACATCAGAGATGGTTCAATTTCTGGGTTGGGAAGATCCCTTGTAGTAGAAAATGGCACCCCTCTCCATTATTCTTGCCTGGACAATCCCATGGACAGAGGAGCCTGGTAGGTTACAGTCCACAGACTTGCAAAAAATCTGACAGGACTGAGCATGCAGGCATGCATGCAAACCATGAGCAGTGTGCTCTCTCCAAGATGAGTCAGCTGCAGGGAGGATGGAACCAAATTCTAGAGGTGTTTTGAGCTTCAATTTTCTCAATGTTTGTCTCCCTGAAAAGCTTAATCTTTAGTTGTTATTGACAACTCTTGTGACCACATTTGAGAATGTGTGCAAGGAGCTGTGTAGAGAAGTGTGGAAAAGCAGAAAGGAGAGGAGACAAATTGGCAGAAATGATTTTAAAAGATGCCTGTTTTCCCAATTACTTAAGCTTATCTGGTTTTGTCGACATCAAGAGAGGCATAATTTTCTAGTTTTTAAAATACAAATTATACCTCAGTAGATAGTAAATGTGTTATCACAGGTAAAAGGAAAATATATTGTCAAAAAAATTGCTGTGGGAGCTAGAATCTGATTTCAGAAAATCTTTTCAGTTTTTCACAGGCAGGGAATAGTCTTATTAGAACAAACTAACCAAAGTCATTGGTACAATAGCTTCTGCTCAACTTTCTGCTTATAAGTTAACATTTCTAGTTCTGTGCATCTTCACATTTTTTGTGAAGATGAGCATCCTGTTAAATAATTGTTTTTTAAATTAAGAATCTTAAAATGCTAAAAGTTGTACTATTAGTAACTGTTAAAGGGAGAAAAGACACAATAGTATTCCAAAGTATGCAATATACTGTTAAAGGGACAAAATATGCTATCATTACTTAACAAACCACCTCAAATCTAGTGGTTTAAAACAACATTGGTTTGTTTGGCTCATAAGTCAGCATTTGGGCAGGGACTGGAAGGAACAGCTCACATCTGCTCCTCATGGGGAGCTGAGTCAGCTTATAGACTGGGGATCAGAATCACTGCAGGTCTGAGGCATTCGCATGCCAGAGGACAATAGTGACTATGATATGACAGCGGCAGTTGTCATCCACAAAGCCTATACGTGGCCTCCCCCTGTGGTCTGTTTGCTTCCTCATGGCGTGGTGATTGAGTTACAAATGAACATGTCCCAAGAGGACCAGATGTCACCCATATTGCATTTTAAGGCCTTGGCTCAAAAGTCCCAAACTCATTTCCACTCTAGCAGTAAGCCCACCGAGACTTAATGGGTACAATGTCAACATTGTAGGAAGAATGTGTGGATCATATATATTGTTTTAGTTGTTGGTCCTCTATTGGACCAGAACCTGGTGGTCCGGAGTCAACGGTAAGAAAGTGAAAGGAGAGAGGCTAATATTCCCTGGGTTATGCAGCCGGCTTTCACGCTCCAGGGGATCAGCCAGAAATAGAGAGACAGAGAGAAAGAGCAGAAGAGAAAAGAAAGATATACCTGGGGACCCAAGCTCTGATGGAGCAAAGGTGTTTTAATCAACATGGTGTGGGCATATATACTGTCTTACAAGGTAGTTATTCTCAGCAAAGATAAAGATTAAAATTCCAGACTTACAAAACATAAGGCGATCCTTATCAAAGAGAGAGTCGTAAACAATCACTTTTACCACATGGTTCATAAAAAGGAAGAGGGTACTTGTCACTGTATAGAAAAACTAATGAAGGAAATCCTGTGCAAGCATCCCATCTCTTTGATCTCCATCCCAGGAGAGGCTTGCCTGCTCCTCTCGCCCCTGACAGGGACTGATAAGGAACAGAGGGCTCAAGAGAAATAGGAAACAGCACACAGGAATCTTACTGTTAAATGCTTTCTGTCAGTTCCCCCTATTTTATTATATTTGTAAAAAAGGTCTTGACCAAATGAGTTTGGTTGGTATTAACCAACCTTATAGAAAGGCAATGATAAACAGCAAATATAATTATCAAGACAATCACCGAAGTTACAGTTCCAGACCTGATGCTGTGGGTAATAGTTTGAAACCATCTTCATGGGTCTAGCCCAGACAATTGATCCATGAGCTGTTTAGCTAAAGTTTCCAAATTAGTGGAAGAGGGCAGACGATTTGAAAAAGTTTCAAAGATTTCCTTTTGCAGTAATTGTACATTCAGAGAGGCATTATCATGTAAATGAAATTTGATTTGTTCCCAGTTGTAGGCACTATGATTAAATTGAACAGAAGTGACACAAAATTGACAATTAATACAAGTTACAGAACATAAAGTCTTATTAAATTGTAAATTTCTTATGGATATAACAAAAGGAAGTGGGACACAGGCCTGTATAAAATATGACTGATTATAGCGAAAGAAATAGTTACTATGACCATGACTGGTCTCTGTAAAATGTCTAGTCCAAGTTTCAAGATCTTCGGTGCTGGTAGCAAGTTTCCACATGTCCCATTGTTCAGGCCCAATTTGTTTATTGAGGACGATTCTAGGAAGAGGAGGGAATGCCATTCCACCCTCAAGCCAGCCGAGAAGTCCTTTTTCATGGTAGTGTTTCATCAGTAACTTTTCGCATAATGTTTTTTGTTCTTTCCCTAACTCTTCCCCTAAAGTTTCAGTAGTATAAACATGGTTCACAGACAGAGAAAGGGCAGCAATGTCCAAAAGTCTTCTTTTGGAGGCAGGACAAAAGCCCAAGTTTGTCGCAGACGTTTATGCATAATGCCCCTGGGCCCAGGCACAGTGGAAGGCCTAAAGAAATGTTAATTAGTTTTCCCTCTTCTCCAGGGTGTGAGGGTTTCAGGGAAGGGGCATATGGGTGGAGTCACTGGTTGATATGAACAGTCTTTTCTGCATCCACTTTATGACCTGTAGTAAAGGGGGTTGGGTAAGTAAGCCCAATTAAGTTTGGGACGCACGGGCTAGCAGGAAAATGTATTCAGGTCTCCGAGGCATTCCCTGTTGAGAGATCAAATTTTCAGCATGATTAGTAAGGGTTTTTAATCTGTCCCCAAGAGGGGAGGTCATAGGGTTGATGCCGCTGAGGGCGGTGCTTTCTGGAAATCTTTAGAGCCGCCATGGCCCATATCAGAATTTCTTCCTCCTGGGGTGCTTGTTGTTTTGTCTCCATTTTGAATGTCGGGGGCCCCCCTTGGGTAGAATTTTCTGAGGAAAAAGTTTGTTTGATCCATCTGGGGAAATACAAACATATCCCTTTCCCTGTAAGATTAATTTCCCAGATTTCTATTGTTTATTGAATCCGTCTTGGTACTAAATGGGCAGAGGAAGAGAAGTGTCCTTCAATTCCTCAAAATGTCTTTCTGCCCTTGTTAAAATATTTCCCTGTGGTAGGTTTAAAAAATTTAAAACAAATAAAGCTGTATTAACAATAGTTATGGGTTTAGAAAATATCTTATGTTGGAATCTAGTAAAGTCTGCTTTAGATAAGGAAGACAGTAGTGTTCCTGTGTATCCCTGTTTTTTAGTTTTTTTATTTGCAACTTTAGTGTGTGATGTGCTTGTATATGTGTAATATAAATGGGAGAAGTGTGGTTTTTAATAACAGATTGTAGTTCAAAAAAGAGTTGTTGAATAATAGGCTGATTGGAGTTTATGGTGGAGGTTTTTATATTTTTTAATACAAAAACTGAATATATAGAATCAGAGACCATATTAATGGGGTAAGGATGTAGGCAAATAACTTGAATAAGAGCAAAAATTCATTTGTTGAACAGAATGGAATTTAGTGTAAAATACTTTATATTTTTTAAGAGACCAGAATGAAGCTTTCGCGTTTTTAGTCCCATCTATATAAAAGAAATGCAAGAAATAATAAATTCAGTGTTTTTGAAGAAATTCCACAGCTTACCAGAAAGATAATGAAATGAAATTTCTCCAAAATATTTTAGAAAAGCTAATTGGAAATCAGTAGAAGTTTGTAATGTGTTCTCAAATTGAGATTTATTTGTAATAAAGTTTTATTAAAGTATAAAGGAGATAGAGAAAGCTTCTGACATAGGCATCAGAAGGGGGTAGAAAGAGTGGTGCCCTGCTATTCTTTAGCCAGATGTCATATAACTACCAGCAGTCTGCTTAATTAGAGAAAGGAAATGTCTCAAAACTGAAGAGAATAGCACCAGGCCCCTCACCCACAACATGCATTTTGAGATAACCTTGGCACCAGGTGAGTTGTCCCGGGCCACAAAATGATTGACATGAATCTTGAAGAAAGGCAGGTTTCCAAGCAAATACAGTTTCATTAACATAGCTTAAGGGAACATTTGCATGAGTAAAACATACTGGTTTGTCAAGTCGGTTCTGAGTCTTAGGCAGAACAAACCGACTTGAAGACAGAGTCTGGGGTAAATGTATAGCATATTAACATAGCTTAAGACAAACATTTCCATAAGAAAAATGCATTGGTTAACTCAGGGTTTGAGAATAGTTAATTTCAAGTGAAACCAGGTGTCATTATGGCAACACAGTATTTTAAGAGAAACCTCCTTTTAAATTTGTATAGAGAAAGAAAAAAAAAAAAAAAAGAAATATCACTAGTTTGTTTCCTCCTGCCACTTAAGAGAGATAAAAATGTCTGACACTTGCAGCTTATTTTCTCCATTTGGAAACCCCTGGCCTTCCTGCCTGTTAAGTCAAACTAGATTGGCCAAGTAAAAGACTGAAGGTTTGTGGGGGCAGGGGCCCAAAAAGTCCAGTAGGTATTCTAGAGGGGTTGCTTGAGGGTAAAGGAGAAAGTCATATAGGGTTGGTATATTGACGGCAGCACTGCCGGATGTTGAGGGTTTGAGGGAAAAGATGGAATTTGCCCCTGGTTTTTGTTGAAGGGGACCTGGGGGGTCTCCTGCTTGGAGTTTCCCAGAATAGGTTTCCCTTCAATATCAAATTTAGATTTACACTCTTTGGCCCAATGCATTTCTCTATAACAGCAAGGGCAGATTTTTGGAGGTTTTTTTTTATTAACTTTCTTAGGGCAGTCCCTTTTTAAATGGTTTTTATCTCCACATGTAAAGCATCCTTCATTTCCCTTTTTAAAGCAAGCAGACATTGTCTCAGCTAGCATTTGCATTTTTTGAGTTTCTGATCTTATATGGCGACAAGCCTTCAAATAATAAAAAATAGTCCCTGTCTCACGAACTGGGGCTACAGCCTTTTGAAATTTCTGATTTGCATTTTCATAAACAAGTAATTTTTTTTTAGTTGTCTTTTAGTTTTTTTCCTTTCTTTTCTTTTCTCAATTACAGTATGGGCTTAAGGGAGTCATTGCCAGAGAGACTTTGGCAATTGTGCCTGCTGGCAGGGGAGGAGTGCTTGGAGAAACTGGGGCAGGGTTAGGAGGAAAATTCTGAAATATCTTATGTTGTTCTAATTGGGCCTTTTGTAAGGCTTCATCGTCTAATTCATATTCATGTAATAAGTGTTCTGCTTGTTGCTGAATATCAGGAGGGCTAGAATTACCTTGGAATGGCAGAATCACAGTTTCAATGAGAGCCCATAGGGGCCAGAAATCTATTGGAATATTTTTTCCCTGTCTGATGGCTCGTTCAACATTCTCTTTGACCCAATGCCAAATTTCTAAATCAAAGCTGCCTTCATCAGGGAACCAAGGGTTACATTCAACCACTGTCTGAAGGCAAGCCTCTATTTGCTGGCATGAAACCGAAAATCCCTGAACTTTAAATAAGTTG
The DNA here is from genome assembly GCF_019320065.1 of Cervus canadensis. Lineage (NCBI taxonomy): Eukaryota > Metazoa > Chordata > Mammalia > Artiodactyla > Cervidae > Cervus > Cervus canadensis. Next base: position 55,748,298 of record NC_057392.1, on the reverse strand, counting down.
TAAAGTAAAGTAGAAAAGTGAGGGGGCTTTCCAGCCGACTGACCCATGTCTTAGTACTTACTGGCCTCAATAGGCCCTCTGGGGTCACTCCGTCTGAATCTGCCACTTGTACCAGGCCCTGTTCTGGGCGCCACTTGTTGGTCCTTTATTGGACTGGAACCTGGTGGTTCGGAGTCAACGGTAAGAAAGTGAAAGGAGAGAAGCTAATATTCCCTGGGTTATGCAGCCGGCTTTCACGCTCCAGGGGATCAGCCAGAAATAGAGAGACAGAGAGAAAGAGCAGAAGAGAAAAGAAAGATATACCTGGGGACCCAAGCTCTGATGGAGCAAAGGTGTTTTAATCAACATGGTGTGGGCATATATACTGTCTTACAAGGTAGTTATTCTCAGCAAAGATAAAGATTAAAATTCCAGACTTACAAAACATAAGGCGATCCTTATCAAAGAGAGAGTCGTAAACAATCACTTTTACCACATGGTTCATAAAAAGGAAGAGGGTACTTGTCACTGTATAGAAAAACTAATGAAGGAAATCCTGTGCAAGCATCCCATCTCTTTGATCTCCGTCCCAGGAGAGGCTTGCCTGCTCCTCTCGCCCCTGACAGGGACTGATAAGGAACAGAGGGCTCAAGAGAAATAGGAAACAGCACACAGGAATCTTCCTGTTAAATGCTTCCTGACAGTAGTCATTTGGAAAAATGTGACCCTTCACAAACAGCAGAATGCTCACAATTTCAGCAATGATTTTAAATGAACACATGAGCCTATCACCCCTGGCAATGATGCCTCAGAGTCTCAGGATTTCTTACTATCATTGGGCGCCTCTGCTCCAGAACAGATGCAGGTAAAACACACTCTAACAGGATTTAAGCAGTTGCCCACAGCTTCAGACCCTGACTATGCCATGTTTTCATCCATGGAAGAGGAACCTCCTTGGCCTCTACTGAGCATACCTTCCAGCCCACTCCATATTCTGTTCATTCTGTTCTTTACCCAATCATTCACCTGTGCTGTGCTTAGTCACTCAGTCATGTCCAACTCTTGTGACCCCACTGACTGTAGCCTGCCAGGCCCCTCCGTCCATGGGATTCTCCAGGCAAGAATACTGGAGTGGGTTGCCATTTCCTCCTCCAGTCCAACTCCTTAGGACCCCATAGACTTTAACCCTCCAGGCTGCTCTGTCCATGGAATTTTCTAGGCAAGAATATTGGAGGGAGTTGCCATTCCATTCTCCTACATGTAGTTTATTTCTCATTCAGCCAACAGCATTTATTTTTTCTAAAAATACATACCTATTCACAAAGTAACCCACCACAAACTAACTCTTGTTCAATTTGCCTACAAAATAACGACAAAAACATAAGTAGCTATCATTTTGAACACTTAAATGCCAGTCACTGAGCTGAGTGGTTTAAAAACATGAACTAAATTAATCATCATTGATATAATAAGGCAGGTTCTGACATTAGCATATTTTGTAAATTAAAAGAAGAAAACCTCTGAAGTTTACAATAAACTTACCCCAAATTCCCAGTAAACTATGGACAAGTCCCACAAAGACCTTGCTTTCCATCATTATGATGCTGCGGGTTTCTGTATAGGATAGGCTGATCTACTCAATGAAATGTTCATGGACTTGTAAGAACTGGACATTATTTTTCTAGTTCCACATAATAACAGTTTTCCTTCGCATCCATACAACTTATACAACAGCAATCTAGTATTTTCTAATTAAATATACACTCTTTTTTCTTTGTTCATTTGCTTAATGTATCTTTCTACTCTCCAACCAGAAAAACAGAAATTTATTGCTTAAATGCCATCTCCTCTGGGCAGTCTTTCCTGACTTCTTCAGTTAAATGTCCCCTCCACTGAATTTCTATGACAGTACATTTCTCTACTAAAACTCCTTAGTGTCATTCAATTTATTTGTCTATCTTTTCCATAAGACAATGAGGGCCTAGGATATGTTGTTTATCTGTGAAGTCTCAAAGACTAACACAGCACTTTGTACCAAGTAGTCACATCGTCTGTATGTTGGAACTTCAGCTTCCTGTCCTGATGGAGGAACAGATACCACACCAGCTCTCTTTTAGTTAATTAGTATAAACCTAGACTAATTAGATAAAATAACTGTTTTCTGATGTAGAACCACATCAGTGGCAGTGCACTGTGATCTCAGAGATAGGAAACAAACAAGATAATCCCAGATCCTGGAATGGCTTTCTGTTTTAAGGCACTTTCCAGACAGTAGTACAGAAAAGGGAAGGCGAAACAGAGTGCAACTGCTTAGCAGAGCTAAAATGATGGAGATTTGAATTTGGGGTTACTGAGGCAGGTAGAATTTCTGGGACAGGGTAAGAGGGAGAAGGAAGCTATGTACAGAGGGAGCTCCAAAACTGTGCTTAAGGACGCCCTTGAGTCTTAGCTGAATACTAACCTGTGTATGTGCAGAGAAAAACTGCATAAAGCTAGAGTGAAAATATCTCTCAGAGGGGAAAAAAAAAAAAAAACTGCTGGGAACTATGAGTTAAACAATATTAGGGCTTCCCTGTGGCTCAGATGGTAAAGAATCTGCCTGCAATGCGGGAGACCTGGGTTCGCTCCCTGGGTTGGGAAGATCCCCTGGAGGAGGCCATGGCAATCCACTGTAGTATTCTTGCCTGGAGAATCTCCATGGACAGAGGAGCCTGGTGGGCTACAGTCCATGGGGTCGCAAAGAGTCAGACATGACTGAGCGACTAAGCACATACATACAGAGTTTGTATAAGGCTTAAAGGTGTTTGCATTCTCATAAGCCACAGAGGAGAGAGACTTTGCTGAAAATCTCAGAAATTCAACAAAACCCATATAAAGGCAACACCTTAGGAATAGGAATAGAACTAGCCCACCATAGAGTAATAGTCACTCTAGACCAACTCTTTAGAAGTTTCTAAAGAAATCTTGAAAGGACTATGTTTGTCCATGAGCAAATTAAATGCCTGCTGTAACAAAGCACTAAACTCTATTATGAATAAAGACAAATTCCTTCAAAAATATAGTACCTATAATGTCAGCCATAGAATACAGTTTACTAAATGTGTAAATGAGCATAAATACCTGATATGCAATCAAAATAAAAATCAGAAAAATAGAAGACAACCAAGAAATGAGAAAGATGATGAAATTTGCAAACAAGAACTTTAAAACAGCTATTATAATTATATTCAAGAATGTAAAGGAAAATATATTAACATAATAAGCAAAAAATAAGAAATCTTATGAAAGAGACCCTTGAGACAGAACAAAGTGGAAGTTCTAGAATTAAAAGTTACATAATCTGAAATTTAAAAATTATGAGGTTAACATCAATTAGTGCATAAGAATGGCTAATAGGAAATTCCCTGGTAGTTCAGTGGTTAGGATTCCACTTTCATTGCCAAGGGTATGGGTTCAATCTCCATTTGGGAAGCAACTGTGTGATGCAGCAAAAAAAAAAAAAAGAAAGAAAGAAAAGAAAAAAGGCCAATAAACTTGAAGACAGAACAACAGAGATTATATAAATGGAAGCACACAGAGATAAAATGCTTGAAAAAAAAGAAAAACAGTCTCAGGGACAATTGTCCTATGATCTAATATCAAGGAATCTACTTTATTTTTTTTTTTTTTTGGATCTACTTTTAATTTAAGTGACATGAAAAATATAAACCCACAGACATAAAAAGCTCAGGGTACTTTAAGCAGGATAAACACACACCCCACACAACAGTCAGAGTGTACTGTAATCAAATCATATTAAACTAATGTTGTGTTAAGCAAACAATAAAGAAAAAAATCTTAAAAGCAGCTGGTTGGAGTTGAGGGAGGGACATATTACAAACAAACAAAGGAACAATTATAAGAATTACTGCTGGTTTCTCATCAGAAATAGTTCAAACCAGAGAAAATTGGAGCAACAGTTATGTCTTATAATCATTATTTCATAACATTTTTTAGTTGACAAAGTACTTTCCCAACACTCATGTCTTCATATAAACTTTACAACATGATCCCAAGAGAGAAACAGGATTAGGATTATTATTCTAAATTTATAGATGTAGAAAGTAAGCTCAGAGATGTGGATTTGCCCAACAGAACTAGAACTAAATCCTGATCTTCAGGGTACCCAGATCACCATCATTGCCATCACACTGACTGGTATACCTCCCTTGGGTTGATTTCTGATATACCTCTTCTTCTGGGCTGAATTTCTGGGTCTGTTTTCTAACTAAAATAGCCATGACACAACAGTAATCCCCATTTCTTGCCAAATTCTAACTCCCAGTTTCCTGCCTTCCCAATTCTGTGTTACAATTCAGGACTCTGAGGAGCCTGAATGATCCCTTTAGCCCTTCCCAGGTAAGAAACACAAATATGAAGCCATGGTTTCTTAATCATAGCTCAGCTGCCCCCCTTGAGTGGTTCATATGATTCTGGCATACCTCAAATTATATGTCATATCCCAAGTTTGGACCATGATAACCCAACAGTCCTCCCTGTTAAAGCTTGACCATCCTCTCATTGGCTCCTCGAAGTCCCAGCTTTCAGTGCAAAACAGAAAATTTCCTTTCAGAGTGACAGTAAAGGTAGTAACAGCAGATAACAATTAAACCCCTCACATGTTTTCTATGGGGAGGGGGCAGCTTGCTTTGTCTGGTCTCATCCTCTAAATGGCCCATCACCAAACACAAAATTGGATTCACTCAGTATGCGTCTCCTAGAATGCTTTGCAAGACAGAATGAAGTTGAGAGGATGTGATGCACAGCTTTCACCAGTTCATAAATCTGGAAGGAAACATTTCACTTTAGACACACAGTCCAAGATTCTGAAAGAGAAGTGGTTTGCAGAAGGTCACCCAGAGACCTGGCAGCTGGACTAGGACAATGACTTTCAATCGCTCCCAAAGTGTCTCACCTTCGGGAGAAGTAAATTCCAAGGTAAGGATGTGATGATTCTGGTTGAGAGATTTCCTCTTAGATGAGGTTTAGGTTGAAAGAGGAGACAACTAACTGCCCTCTGGGTGAACAGGCTCTATTTCTCAAGAAAAGGCCTTGCATTTATGTTCTCCTCAGGTTTCGTTCCTTTGAAGAGGTCTCATTGCATGCTTCTTGTGTTTGTGTGTTTGTCACTCAGTTGTATCTGACTCTTTGCCACCCCGTGGACTGCAGCCATCCAGGCTTCTCTGTCCATGGGATTTTCCAGGCAAAAATACTGGAGTGGGTTTCTATTTCCTTCTCCAGGGCATCTTCCTGACCCAGGGATTGAACCCTGGTCTCCTGCATTGCAGGCAGATTCTTTACCATCTAAGTCACCAGGCATGCTTCTTACCAGCCACTTATTGTTTTCCCTTGGCAATATGTTCACTACATTCCTTTATATTTGCTTGAAATGCAGTTCTCATATATGCAGTTAAAACCTCAAGAATTTGCTGATTCAATTTTTGATTGTTCTTTTCCAAGTGTTTTCTACTTCAAAGCCCTCTTCACTCCAGTGGGGGTGGGGGTGGTGATAGGAAATTCAGGAGTGAACTTAGTCTTAGGAGTCTCACTATATTTCTTTAAAAAGGAAAATCAGCATAGCCTTTGATAAGCATGTCCCAAGATTTAATTTCCCCTCAGAATGTCAGAGAAAGTCGGTGTAATGAGCATACATCAAGCCTGCAACCTTTCTTACAAGGAAATTTCAAGAGGGTCTACTGCCCCTGAAAGCAAGCAACTCTTTGCTCTGTAGCCAAACATATCTCTAGGCATTTCAAGAACCCTTTCTGAAGGGAGAGGAGACAGCTCATCTCAGCAACAGATCTGTTGCAAGCAGTTAAGAGGCCAGCAGAGAGTTGGAGTGGTGCTTATTACCATTATTAGTATTGGCTGTTGCCATTGTTATGATCATGTTGCAAATTCACTTAATGGTAACAACAGGGGCTGGCCCCAAAAAGAGATTCAAAAAAGATGCAATCTCTGCCCAGAGGCCTCATTTTTTGGCTGAATGTTTTTCCAGTAATCCATTCTCACAGTCCTCTGGTGCCTGTTGTGGATATGTCTGTGTACTTTTACCAGCCTGGTTAGATTCATGTCGATATACTCTGCACACAGAGAAACTGTCTAGCTCATATACATTTTACTGCTGCTTTTGATAAACCAGAGCCTCTTTAAAATAACAAGATGTATTGACATAATTATGCACATACTGTGTCTTCTCAAATAGGATTTAAAGAAACTAATAAGATGCTTGGTGTTGGAAGTGACCTCAGAGAGCCAACCACATAGTGCTAAATTTCTGCCCTTCGATCTCTTGCCCATTCTTAAATACTCTTAATGTTGTAGAACTCAGCACCTCTTAAAGGAGTCCATTCCATTCTTAGACAGCTTTGATAGAAGGTTGCTTCTTATATTAAGCATCTGTTGAGTCACTGTCCCTCTCCTCTCAGAGAGCAGCATTCTCTGTATGGGAAAGCAAAGGCCTCTCCCTCTCTTTGCTCATGGCTCTGCCCTCTCTAGAGGGCTCCCTGGAACTGGGGAGCTCTCTGGTTTCTTCTGGCTTCTCTACGGTTGCCCTTCAGCCCCCCTGGGCATCACCTGAAGTTCATGCTCCAGTAAAGGGGCTGATGCTTATTAAGTCTCCCCAAAGCTTAGTGGCTTGAAGCAAGATAGAATCATTGCTTGTTATGATTCTGAGTATTGGTTGGGGAGTTGCTCTGCTGCTCCCTCCTGGGGGTCCCTTGACTGGGCTGGAAGAGGCAAGTTGGCATCACTCTTGTGTCTGGCAGTCAATGCTGTGAGTGGCCTGGGGCTCCTCAGTTCTCTTCCATATGGCCACTCTTTCTTCACTAGGATAAGCTGGGGTTCTTAAGTGGTGGTCTCCTGACAGTCGTCCAAGGGGGTGAAAGGTCTAATCTCGAAAATAGCACATCATTTCTGCCACATTTTTGTTGGTCAAAGCAAATCACAAAGGTATCCCAGATTCAAGGTTGCCAAGCAGACTCCACCTCTCGGTAGGCTGTCCTGTTCTTCAGTCTACCAGCCTACTTTCTGCTGGAATACACAGGAGGTACATGCACAGAAAGGAGAAAGGAGATGTGGAGCACAACGGCTTTCCTTGTCTCTCTTGCCACCTTGTTCCTTCATCTTTTCAAGACCAGTATCTCTGGGTATATGATTATACATGATTTTTTAAATAAAATGTTTCAATGATTTGGGAAGATAATTATTGTATAGAAGGAAGAAAGTATAATTGCAGTAAAGTTGAATATTGCCTTAAATCTCAAAAACAAAGGATCCTAAAAACTCATGAAGAGATCCCCTGAGGCCACTTTTCAGACTTTCATTCTGGATTCTTTATCTTCAGGTTCAAGAGTTTCCTCTTCCCTCATGTCAAATGCCTCGTGGTTCAAGGGTCAATATCCAAAAATTTCCACTTTCACTCCACTTCCTTTTAGGAAATTGTACCTCTTATTGAAGGAAGGGAGTCCCCCACCCCTAGATTCTTTGCCCTTTCCTGATATAAAATGGCTGAAGTTTTAAGCTTGCAGTCATAGCACCTCAAACCCTTGCTAATATTGGTCATCAGCCAAATTTCACAGACAGGCAGGCACATGATGGGTGTTGGATCCCTGGGGAAAGTTGGGTGTGGTAGTCTTTTGGAGTTTCCCTTTTTACATCCCCTTGTGAAGGCTGATCAGTGGAGAAATAACTCCAGAAAGAATAAAAGGGATGGAGCCAAAGCAAAAACAATGCCCAGTTGTGGATGGGACTGGTGATAGAAGCAAGGTCCGATGCTGTAAAGAGCAATATTGCACAAGAACCTTGAATGTTAGGTCCATGAATCAAGGCAAATTGGAAGTGGTCAAACTGGAGATGGATGGCAAGTGTGAACATCAACATTCTAGGAATCAGCGAACTAAAATCAACTGGAATCTGGAATTAACTCAGATTATCATTATATCTACTACTGTGGGTAGGAATCCCTTAGAAGAAATAGAGTAGCCATCATGGTCAACAAAAGAGTCCGAAATACAGTACTTGGATGCAATCTCAAAAACAACAGAATGATCTCTGTTCATTTCCAAGGCAAATCATTCAATATCATGGTAATCCAAGCCTATGCCCCAACCAGTAATGCTGAAGAAGCTGAAGTTGAATGGTTGTATGAAGACCTACAAGACCTTTTAGAACTAACATCCCAAAAAGATATTCTTTTCATTATAGGGGACTAGAATGCAAAAGTAGGAAGTCAAGAAACACCTGGAGTAACAGGCAAATTTGGCCTTGGAGTATGGAATGAAGCAGGGCAAAGGCTAACAGAGCTTTGCCAAGAGAACACACTGATCATAGCAAACACCCTCTTCCAACAACACAAGAGAAGACTCTACACATGGACATCACCAGATGGCCAACACTGAAATCAGATTGATTATATTCTTTGTAGCCAAAGATGAAGAAGCTCTATACAGTCAGCAAAAACAAGACCTGGAGCTGACTGTGTCTCAGATCATGAACTCCTTATTGCCAAATTCAGGCTTAAACTGAAGAGAGTAGGGATAACCACTAGACTATTCAGGTATGACCTAAATCAAATCCCTTATGACTATACAGTGGAAGTGAGAAATAGATTTAAGGGACTAGATCTGGTAGACAGAGAGTCTGATGAACTATGGACGGAGGTTCGTGACATTGTACAGGAGACAGGGATCAAGACCATCCCCAAGAAAAAGAAATGCAAAAAGGCAAAATGGTTGCCTGAGGAGGCCTTACAAATAGCTGTGAAATGAAGAGAAGCTAAAAGAAAAGGAGAAAAGGAAAGATATTCCCGTTTGAATGAAGAGTTCCAAAGAATAGCAAGGAGAGATAAGAAAGCCTTCCTCAGCAATCAAGGCAAAGAAATAGAGGAAAACAACAGAATGGGAAAGACTAGAGATCTCTTCAAGAAAATTAGAGATACCAAGGGAATATTTCATGCAAAAATGGGCTCAATAAAGGACAGAAATGGTATGGACCTAACAGAAGCAGAAGATATTAAGAAGAGGTGGCAAGAATACACAGAAGAACTGTACAAAAAAGATCTTCATGACCCAGATAATCACAGTGGTGTGATCACTCACCTACAGCCAGACATCCTGGAATGTGAAGTCAAGTGGGCCTTAGAAAGCATCACTATGAACAAAGCTAGTGGATGTGATGGAATTCCAGTTGAGCTATTTCAAATCCTGAAAGATGATGCTGTGAAAGTGCTGCACTCAATATGCCAGCAAATTTGGAAAACTCAGCAGTGGCCACAGGATTGGAAAAGGTCAGTTTTCATTCCAATCCCAAAAGAAGGCAATGCCAAAGAATGCTCAAACTACAGCACAATTGCATGCATCTCACACGCTGGTAAAGTAATGCTCAAAATTTTCCAAGCCAAGCTTCAGCAATACGTGAACCGAGAACTTCCAGATGTTCAAGCTGGATTTAGAAAAGGCAGAGGAACCAGAGATCGAATTGCGAATATCTGCTGGATCATCAAAAAAGCAAGAGAGTTCCAGAAAAACATCTATTTCTGCTTTATTGACTATGCCAAAGTCTTCGACTGTGTGGATCACGATAAACTGTGGAAAATTCTGAAGGAGTTGGGAATACCAGACCACCTGATCTGCCTCTTGAGAAACCTGTATGCAGGTCAGGAAGCAACAGTTAGAACTGGACATGGAACAACAGACTGGTTCCAAATAGGAAAAGAAGTATGTCAGGGCTGTATATTGTCACCCTGCTTATTTAACTTATATGCAGAGTACATCATGAGAAACACTGGGCTGGAAGAAGCACAAGCTGGAATCAAGATTGCTGGGAGAAATATCAATAACCTCAGATATGCAGATGACACCACCCTTATGGCAGAAAGTGAAGAGGAACTAAAAAACCTCTTGATGAAAGTGAAAGAGGAGAGTGAAAGAGTTGGCTTAAAGTTCAACATTCAGAAAACTAAGATCATGGCATCTGGTCCCATCACCTCATGGGAAATAGATGGGGAGACAGTGGAAACAGAGTCAGACTTTATTTTTCTGGGCTCCAAGATCACTGCAGATGGTGACTGCAGCCATGAAATTAAAAGACGCTTACTCCTTGGAAGGAAAGTTATGACCAACCTAGACAGCATATTCAAACGCAGAGACATTACTTTGCCAACAAAGATCCATCTGGTCAAGGCTATGGTTTTTCCAGTGGTCATGTATAGATGTGAGAGTTGGACTGTGAAGAAAGCTGAGTGCCGAAGAATTGATGCTTTTGAACTGTGGTGTTGGAGAAGACTGTTGAGAGTCCCTTGGACTGAAAGGAGATCCAATCAGTCCATCCTGAAGGAGATAAGTTCTGGGTGTTCATTGGAAGGACTGATGCTGAACCTGAAACTCCAGTACTTTGGCCACCTGATGGGAAGAGTTGACTCATTGGAAAAGACCCTGATGCTTGGAGGGATTGGGGGCAGGAGGAGAAGGGGACGACAGAGGATGAGATGGCTGGATGGCATCACTGACTTGATGGGCATGAGTTTGGGTAAACTCTGGGAGTTTGTGATGGACAGGGAGGCCTGGCATGCTGCGATTCATGGGTCGCAAAGAGTCGGACACGACTGAGCGACTGAACTGAACTGAACTGAACTGTGAAGGCTGAGGCTGGCAGTTCCTCTTACAAGTGATCTATTAAATTAAGATCTGATCCCAAGAATAAATATCAGTTGTGTGGTGTGTGTGTATGTGTGTGTGTACGAGCATGTGTGAATACTGGAGAAGTATTGTGGGAAGACTGGAGATGGTTCAAGTAGAGTGGGTTTTTCTCAATTAAAAATGGAGTCACGTATAGCACAGGGAACTATACTCAATATTGTGTAATAAAACATAATGGAAAAGAATATATGTGTATATTCAGTTTTATATATATATTAAGTTATATATATATGTATATGTATACTTTATATATTTTGTTCTTTAGTTGCTCAGTTGGGTCTCTTTTGAGACCCCATGGACTATGGCTCACCAGGTTGCTCTGTGCATGGAATTTCCCTGCTGGTGCTAGTAGTAAAGAATCCACTTGCCAATGCAAGATATATGAGTTCTATCCCTAGATTGGGGCTATTCCCTGGAGTAGGATATATGTGCGTGTGTATATATATATACATACACACACACACACCTGTGTGTGTATATATATATACACATACACACACACACATATATATGTTGTTGATTAGTTGCTCACTCATGTCCAACTCTTTTGCAACTCCACAGACTGTAGCCTGCCAGGCTCCTTTGTCCATGGGATTTCCTAGGCAAGAATAGTGGAGTGGGTTGCCATTTCCTTCTTCAGGGGATCTTCCTGACTCAGGGATCAAACCCATGTTTCCTGTATTGCAGGCAGACCCTTTATCATGGAGCCACCTAGGAAGCCCAAATGTATATATGTATGTATAACTGTATGTATATATATGTATGCATAATCACTGCTATACACCAGAAACTAGCACAACACTATAAATCAACTATACTGCAATTTAAATATATATATATACATATATATATATAAAACACCATTAAACATACTGAAAAAATTCTACCACATTGGTAAACCCAAAACATCAACAACAACAAAAAAACAAACCAATAACAGCAAAAATGCAGTCAACAAAACCTTATTACTGATTGAGAAGAGTATGCGTTTTCTGCTACTCAGTCTTGGTTTCTGCCAGAATCACAATAGTCTGTGTCCCTGACTGTTACTTCAGTGGTCCCTACCACCAACCACATGTGCACACACAAACATACCTCTGAAGGAATGTGCTGACTCCTCTTACTCTATCCTGGAAGAAATCCATCTTCTTTCCCCCTGAGGACACACAGAAAATTAATTTTTTATGAGAGACTTTCGTGTATTTTAAGAAAATTACCATGTCCTTCACAAGTCTCATCTTAAATATTGCTGCTGCTGCTAAGTCACTTCAGTTGTGTCCGACTCTATGCAACCCCATAGATGGCAGCCCACCAGGCTCCTCTGTCCCTGGGATTCTCCAGGCAAGAACACCGGAGCGGGTTGCCATTTCCTTCTCCAATGCATGCATGCATGCTAAGTCGCTTCAGTCGTGTCAGACTCTGTGTGACCCTATGGACAGCAGCCCACCAGGCTCCTCTGTCCACAGGATTCTCCAGGCAAGAATACTGGAGCTGGTTGCCATTTCCTTCTGCACTTAAATATTGAGACCGGCTTAATAAAATTTTATCTGGCAAATGTCACATTAGTGATGCAAAAGCTATAAGAAAACATATTTATTTGAAAAACTCATGCCTTTTGTTTTTATTCTAGATATTTGTTGTGCACTGAGCAGAAATCCTAAAGGTTAGACATGGATATGGATAGTGGATGAGGTGTTGAACATAAAATGTTAAATCAAATTCTGTTTCTATTTCTCTTCTTTTGTGTCCAGCACCTACTCAAAAAAGATAAGAAGGAAAGAAGACTGTAGAAAAGATTCTATATTTAATCTGATAATTCTTTTCTATAACTAGAAAAGTCCTACAAATTCATTTAATAAGTATTTAACAATATTTAATAATATCTATTAATCACCTACTATATATCAGTCACTGTGCATCTGGAACCTAGAAAACCTTTGGTAAATGCCTTTCAGGTAAAGTAAGGGGATCACTTAATTGATCAAACTCTGCAAAGTAAAAATTACTCCCATTTTCTAGAGAAAGAAATTAGAATTTGGGGAGGTAAGTGAGTGTGCCAGATTGTTACAAGAAAGAAGGGTAGAACCCAGGTCTTTCTCACTGGACTCAGGGCATACCTCTCTTGGGCACTGGGGGTTATGGAGTAGAAACAGTACAAGGGACTCCCACTGTGTTCTCACTGTCTACATGTGAGGAGGAGAAGCCAGGGCTCAAGAAGAAGCCTTCCCTCAAGGAGGAGGGAAGCCCTGAGCTGGTCGTGGAAAAACAGTGGCAAAGGGGCCACAGGAAGGGCTACTGACAGGGAGGGACTCGAGAACTAAGAAGCGGAAACAGGCATGTGCTGGTGCTCAGGAAGGTACAGAGAGGACCATTCTGGCCAGATGTGGGAGGACTCATTTCAGGGACGTGTGGAGGGAGCCTTGGAATTCTCTGTTTGTTTGACTCTAGTCTTTGATACAGTTGGACCATGGAGAGCTCGGAATGACAAATTATGGAAGTTTATTACTATGTTTAGGCCAAGGTCAAAACACGGGCCATGTTTCCAGAGATGTAGATAGACCTGTTTGGGGAAAATTCTATCTTCCTCTTGATGTTAGGCAAGTTCTGGCTGGCCTTTCCTCACTATTGCAGTGGTTAACTGGAGATATAGATTTGGGATTGGGGAGATAGAGGAGACTAGCTCTTTTGATATGCTTACCTACCACCAGAACTGGGAAAAATGTCTCCACACAGTACCTGGCATATACTTTCCTCACAAGTCCCTAGAATGTTTTGCAACAGAATTCAAAGATGCTAGATCCTATAGCCCTGACAGTTAATTCTTAATCTTTCTTTCATCCAAAGTCCAACAAGAAGGAGCCAGTGAATACCTTAGCAGAATAGTCACTTGAAGAAAAGTGTTGTGCGGGAGCATTGACCTTGGCCTCATGGCTCAGCACGGCTCAGAGAAGAGACCCAGAGGCAGGGAGATCAGGTGGGAGACGGCATTAATTCTTACATGTGGTGAGCAGGTTGTCCAGGAAATGTGAAGAATCCATTCCTCCATTTACTCATTCAGTTACTTGTTTATTTGTTCACTCAGTATGTACAGAAAACCCACCCACGTGCTAGGTGGTGAGTGGGTTATAAAGCTCTGAAAACTAGGGTGAACAAAACAGACATAATTCCTGTCCTCAAATAATTTACAGTGATTTTTCTAAACTGATCATCCAGTATTACAGTGTTTTAGGGTGATGGGATACCATAGAATTCAAGAATCCAGCAAAGGGAGATGATGCCTGAATACATAGTGATCTGCCTGAACCTGGAAGCAATTTCTGTACCTAGTCGAAATCTGACATAAATTTCTACCAAAACAGAAGAATCTAGAATTCATGTTTAGAAGTGTGTGCATCTGAACCTGAGACTTTTTACTGGGATTGGTCTTGAAAGGAATTATAAAAGGAAGTAGGAAGATATTTTTCTTCCTTCTTCTGGAGCAAAAACAATGGGGGATAGAGAAACCACAAGTCAAGTCTCCTCAGGAATGCTGAGGAATACAAAGCTCTGTGATAGCCAAAACAAACAAACAAAAAGTCACCCTTTAGGTTTAAAGTGATTGCAAAGTCAAGAAAGCATGAGTCTTTTCTTTTTGCTCTAGGCATGGTGATGTAATTGACTCAAAGAGAAATGATCTTAAGAAATTCACCGCCAGGAGGATGGATGATAGAAGGTGTACTTGCAGTAATCAGCTTATTTCTTTAGTTTATGCCTCCATCCTCATCATGTAATTGTACCAGTCCCTTCTCCAAGTCTCATGACATTATTTGTGAGATAATTTAACATTCTGCTGTGTAACCTTTCTGAGTATCAGTCTTCCCTTTTGTAAAATGATGATATGTTTGGGAAGGCACCGTAAGACTGAGATGATACCACATGAACAACTTGCCAGACACAGCACCTGAAACTTAACAATTGCCTCATACCATCACATCGAGAAAAGTAAAATACTTTTTAAAAAAGATCGTTTTTTTTCTCGTATCTTGTGAGAGAAGTTTGGCAAAAAATAAAGGAAATTATTAATACTGGTTTCCTCAGTCAAGTTTGAAGTTCCCTTAAATTATTCATCCCAGTATTGGTGGGAAGCTCAAATAAGGTACTGTATAGACAAGTCCCTTGCAAACGATTAAGTGCCCTCCACACCTGAGGGGCCAGAATAGCCCGAGGGGCCTGGTCCCTGCCTTAGCACAGGAAATGTGGTTGTCCCCAGGCATCACTGCATGGAGGTTTTCCATCATCAGGCCCTCTTCTGACTCCAATTTGTGCAGCCTATATCTTCCTTGGTGGCTTGGAGGTTTAAGCGTCTGTCCGCAATGTGGGAGACCTGAGTTCAATCCCTGGGTCGGGAAGATCCCCTGGAGAAGGAAATGGCAACCCACTCCAGTATTATTGGCTGGAGAATCCCATGGACAGAGGATTCTGGTGTGCTACAGTCCACGGGGTTGCAAAGAGTCGGACACGACTGAGCAACTTCACTTTCACTTTCACTTTTCATAGCTTCTCTGCTTCCCGGAACCCAGGCTCCAGAAGCCATTAATAGTCATGGACACCGGAGTGAACCTCCACCCAACTTCAGCCAGCATAGCTGACTTCCTAACAGAAAATAAATGCTGATAATCCCCTTACCAGCAGGGAGAGACTTCTGATTAACAACTTGGGGTGGGTGACCCTGGGCTGAGCAACAAATCAGGATGCAGATGGTGCTTGGCACTGCTGACCCTGTGGCCACTGCAGCTCTCACTGCTTCCTGGCCCCATTGCCAGCAGCTAATGACCTTCTATCTCATGGAAGGCCTCTCCGAAGCTGTTTCCAGGAGTGCTTCTGGAAGGAGCCGAGATGATACTTCCAGAACTTTCTGATAGCAAACTCCATCGTATGAGTTTCTTGACTATAGATAGACCTGAGGCTACAGTACAGCCTCCACTTAAATGTAGACCCGGAGGAGAAGCTACTTTGAATAGATTCATTTCCACTTTTCCTTTCTCAAAAAAACTCCAAAACCAAAACCCCATATATATTCATTGGACTTCCCTTGTGGCTCAGCTGGTAAAGAAACTGCCTGCAA
This sequence comes from Cervus canadensis, assembly GCF_019320065.1. Classification (NCBI taxonomy): domain Eukaryota; kingdom Metazoa; phylum Chordata; class Mammalia; order Artiodactyla; family Cervidae; genus Cervus; species Cervus canadensis. The sequence goes on along the minus strand of NC_057392.1, from coordinate 55,732,479 downwards.
TACAGTAGATCTGGGTTCAATCCTTGGGTTGGGACGATCCCCTGGAGAAGGGAAAGGCTAGCCACTCTAGCATTCTGGCCTAGAGAATTCCATGGACTGTATAGTCCATGGGGTTGCAAAGAGTTGGACACAACTGAGCAACTTTCACTTTCATGTATATTCATTATTCCAACTGTTATTACTCTTCTGGGGTGAGGGGGTAATTCATTCTCAAACCTTGGTGTATGTCAAAATCACCTGAAAACACTCTAAGTAGCAAGATCTCTCCCTCTACTGTACCTGTACAAACCTATGAACATCAGAGGATCTGTGTTTTATCCAGTTTCCCAGGCAATTCCTACGTAGATGATTCTTAGACTACACTTGAAAATGCATTATTCTGAATACAGAACCTGTGTCATAGAGTGTTAAAATTGGAAGAGACTTCAAAGATACCTAAACAATCTCACACTCTGCAAACGAGGCAGCATCATATCATGTACCGACCCTACTAAACAGCCAGGTTAAATTCCTGGCTTACTCTGTTACATGCAGTATGATTTGGAGCAAGTTACTTTAATTCTCTTTGCAATTTTTTCATCTATAATATAGAGATGATATAAAATGGAGATTTATATCATAAGAGATTGTGATACACATCTCAAAAGAGATTGTGGATGTTTAAATAAATTAATATTGGCAAAATATTGAGAATGTGCCCTGTGTCTAGTAAGCATTTGATAGATATCATTTTTATCATTCACAATTCAGAGAAACAGAACCACTTCACTTGGTATAGATTCAGGAATATATCACAAGGATTAGAAAGAAAGAAAGTTTAGTCACTCAATCATGTCAGACTCTTTGCGACCCCATGGACTGTAGCCTACCAGGCTCCTCTGTCCGTGGGATTTTCCAGGCAAGAGTACTGGAAAAAAAAAAGAGTACTGGAGTGGGTTGCCATTTCCTTCTCCAGAGAATCTTCCCGACCCAGGGATTGAACCCTGGTCTCCCACATTGTAGGCAGACGCTTTACTGTCTGAGCCACCAGGGAAGTCATTACAAGGATTGCTGCTGCTGCTGCTAAGTCACGTCAGTCGTGTCTGACTCTGTGCCACCCCATAGATGGCAGCCCACCAGGCTCCCCCATCCCTGGGATTCTCCAGACAAGAATACTGGAGTGGGTTGCCATTTCCTTCTCCCGTGCATGAAAGTGAAAAGTGAAAGTGAAGTCGCTCAGTCATGTCCGACTCTTGGAAACCCCATGGACTGCAGCCTACCAGGCTCCTCTGTCCATGGGATTTTCCAGGCAAGAGTACTGGAGTGGGTTGCCATTGCCTTCTCCATTACAAGGATTAGGCACACACAATTGTGGGAGCTGATTATGTTGGCTATTTAAGGCTGTAGTTTCTGCATTTGGTGTTGGGCCTGAAGTCAGCAGGGCTAGAAATGTAGAAGGAAAGTAGACCTAAAGTAGAGATACCAAGAGCAGATTAGAACCCATAAGAATTAGCTGGAACACTACATTAAGTCCCCCACATACAAATGAGTTCAAAGAGCACATTTGTAAGTCCAACAATGTTAGCCTGGGTACTCAACTAACACAACTAGTTATATAGTACTGTACTGTAATAGGTTTATAATACTTTTTGCACAAATAGCATATAAAAAGTAAATGCAAAAAACAAAACATTTTTAATCTTACAGTACAGTACCTTGAAAAGTAATAATACAGTACAACAACTGGCATACAGGGGCTGGCATCCAGTGAACCGGCAAGAAGAGCTACTGGCTGGAGGAAGGAGAAGAGGTGAGAGATGGTAGAGCTGAAGGATTTTCAGAAATAGATGGAGAAATAGATGGAGACAAACCACAGTTTCACTCATGCCTGACGTTGATGACACAGTTCTGGTTCTTTGTTGGATTCATTTCTGTCCACCATCTTGAAAAAATGATCCAGTGATGTGTGGGTAGTAGTGCTTTTTTTCTCATCAGAGTTGACTTGATAGCACTGGATTGCATTCTGAATGGTTGCTGCAACCTTTGTGCACCATTCTACATTCGGGTCCTGTGCCTTAAAAACTAACAGTGTCTCCGCAAGTAAAGAAAACCCGCTTGTCATTTCCTGCATCCTGAATCTCTTCAGTTCTTCAGTTACTGCTTCTATCTCTTGTCTCCTCTCTTCATCCTTTCTCTAGACGTCCAGCTCCTGGCACTTCTTACCAGTATCAGCTGCATCACTGCTGCTTTTACGCTTGTGTCTGGACATCCTGGGCTTGAAATAAAGATGCTGTACTACTGTACTCTATACAGGACCTAATAATAAGGTGCAGAAGAGAACAGCCACTTGTTAAGGACGCAAGCACGTGACAATGTATGCCAGACATGTGAACTAACTTATGTAGTTAGGTATGCCAATGTATGTTTGCATCTTTTAAAGTCCACAACTTAAAATTTCACATGTAGGGGCTTTACTATAATCTATCTCTCATCTCTTTCAGTCTCCTTGATGCTCTTGACCTACACGATGAACTAGCACCCTGCACCACAGAGTAGAACCAGTGTTTGGCCCAGGATTCAGGGAAGTTGAAGTCAGGGACATGGCAGAAGCTGGAGGGGATCGAAGACCTGACTATATCCCATACCAATAAAGTAACGGAGCAGACCAGCAACAATGTGCATGAGCTACAACAGTGCCTGTCTTATTGACCTTTAGAATGAAAAAAAAAAAAGGCTCTCCTTTATGTCCCCCTTCCCAAACTCACATGACCCTAACTTGTGGTCAACTCCAACTTGGAATCACATAGAGAAGGGAATTACAACTGTAATTTTGCATTTTAACCTTAATGTGGAACCATATAGAGAAGGGAATTCTGGAATTTGTAGTTCCAACTTAGCTAAACTGATACAACACAAATCACATTATCAATTTCTCTTACTACTTATCAGAAAACTGAAGGCAGAGAAGGAGAATAACTTAATCAAGGTCACACAGCAAATCTGTAGAAGATTGACAAGGGCCTGGACCTATTCTTTCCTATGTCTATCTTTCAAGTCTCTGGTTACTGCAAATATCTTAAGAATGTGTCCATCTGAATATTCTTTGGACCTATAGACAGAAGGTTCAAGGGGGTAAAGGATCCAAGTCAATAATAAATTTACTGAAGTCCTGCTAGCTCCCTGCTACTCTGTTCCTAGGCAGGGAGGAGTCCCTATTCTGACACTGATCACTGAGAAAACAGCTGCATCAGTAAGGACAATAGAAGGCTGTAGAGACATCCTTCAAGAGAAAAACAATGGTAGTGTTTTGGGGTGGAGCTTGATGAAAAATGGGACATTAAGATGACATCAGGGCCTTAGGGCCTTTAGCTTAATTTGCAGAGTCCATCAAGTCTAACTCCATCTCTCCACTCTCTTATCCCTTCATACTCTGCCCTGGTGAAGCCAGAGATATGATTTGTCTGGAACTGAGGGGCTTCCCAGGATGTAGTGCTACAACTGGAAAACTCCAGCAAACTGGGGTGAGTTGGTCACCTCAAGGCCCAACAAAATTTATCCAAGGGAAACAACAGGTAAATAGAAAAGCCAGCTTTGGAATCATACAGTCTTTTCCTGGCTGTTATGACCCTGTAACTCTCAGCTCAACAAGCCCAAGAAATTCTCATAAGCAATAAGCAAGCCAATAAAAGGAAACAAGACTCTCCAGTCATCCTCAACTCCTCAGAAGTCCCTGAACTTCTATTCCCACTTGGATTCTGAAATCTTTTTAACTTTCATCTGTTTCCCCACAATGTATCAAAGTCCTGTTGGACTCAGTTTTGTGTTCGGCCTCTGGATTTTACTGTGGCTTTTTCACTGACTTTGGCCTCGCTGTTGCCTTCCTGATTCTTCCCAATTAAGAAGACCTAGAGAAGGACACCCATACTCAAAGCATCCAGGACCTCCAAGACGGAAGGACCTTGAGCAGAAAAGAAGGCAGTGGAGGCCTTATCTGGTTTCTAGTACTGAGACAGCCACTTAAAATATTCTCCAACTCTTTGGTTGAAAAGTTTGAAATAATCATGGATGCTTATCAAGACCTTTAGCTTCCACCATACAAACATCATATCAGATGAATCACCTTCCGGATCTACCAACCAGTGTCTTTGTTTGGCTTGCACAACTAAAATTAGCAGCCCATTCACATTCCATAAAGGCTGGGGAATTAACTCATACACATGGGACAAAGGAGAAGGATCCAAAGAGGGGCCTCTTCCCTAAGTCTGATCCGTGAGATTCTTCTCATTAAAGAGGCGCTCTCAAGCGTCCAATTTGCCGCAATTATAGCAATCAAAAAAGCATTCATTCAGCCTCCTTCCGCACCTGACAAGCCAGCTCATCCATTCTCTCCAACAGTGGTGGGCTGGATGCTAATGCAGCTCCCACCCCGCCTTGTTCCAGCTACAGCCAGCAGCAATCCCACCCGGCTCCCACCCTCACAGCTGGGGCTGGTTCACAGGCCCAGACAGTCAGGTTGATGCCGTATGATAGACCTGTGCCTGTGCCTGACCCACCCGGGGTTCATGGCTCTCCAGAGAAAGAGCCTTTGATGCTGGCTTATATATCTTTATCCCCAAAGGCTGGAAGAGAACTGATTATTGGCAACCTCCTCCATTCTATGACTTTCTAAGGGCTGATAAAGAAGCTCCTGCTGAGATAACAGGTGCAGGTGGAGCGCCGTGGAGTTGCTGGGGCTTGTCTGATTACTGCATTGTGCCAGCCTCCATGGCACTTGAATGGGAGCTTTGTGAGTGTACAGTCTCCCCAGATTGTGGGGACCGGCTGCTGCTGATGGCGGAGTGGAGATCTGCTGATTAAAGGCCCATTAACAAAGCGCAAATAACTCTCAACTTCCTCTTCTCACCTGCTTCTTTGTTTTAGTCTAATGACTCTTGGGGGAGCTGAAAACGTTATTTAATTATTCCTAACCCCCATGCTGATGCTATGATGACTCCTTCTAGAGCATGCCGTCCCCAGCAAGGCATCTGTAAACATACTTATGAACTGCTCCAGGCTTGGCAATAGATATAAGTCTGCAGCCACTCCAAACAGTCAGGCTGGTATTGAGTCATCTACGTGGACCACCTCTGTACTACTCCCTTGAAATAGTCTGGCTGCACCATGACATGTTTCCAACTACCTTTAAGGCCAACTGACCACAGCCTCTGGGTTATTACTCACCATGTTTCTCTCAATGTCCACTGAGAATCTTTGGAAAACAATAAGCAAATATTTATTGTTGTTAAGTATGGTCACTGAGCCCCGTGGGACATTCCCTCACCTTTTCTGTGTCTATAAAATGTGGATAATGGGAATAATCAGACTCTCTTCAAAGGGTTGTTATGAGTCACAAATAAGATAATGTCTGCAGTATACGACGTCATGCTCCATTGAGTTGGTGCTCAATTGAAGATCGCTGTTATTTCATTATTGTTTCTGTGGCATCAGTTTTTAGTTTATTTTTTTAAAACTTTCTCCAGAATGTCTCCCAGTCTAAGGATAAGTTCTGCTACAGCAAGGCACACTTCTAGATTTTTCTATTTGCCACACAGTGTACCAGGCAGCTAGGATGTGGAACAAGGACTTGTGGAGCTGGAAGCCTCAGGCCAGAGCCCTGGCTCTGCCTGTTCCTCTCTGGCTGGTTAGGGTTAGGGTTAGGGTTAGGGTTAGGGTTAGGGTTAGGGTTTGGGTTTGGGTTAGGGTTAGGGTTAGGGTTTGGGTTAGGGTTAGGGTTAGGGTTAGTGTTTGGGTTAGGGTTTGGGTTAGGGTTAGGGTTAGGGTTTGGGTTAGGGTTAGGGTTAGGGTTTGGGTTAGGGTTAGGGTTAGGGTTAGGCTGTCCACCATCAGGCATCCTTTGGTCTCCTCTCTGCCCTCACTGTTTCTTACTTCCTTAGGTACCTTAAAAAACACCCCTCCCCTTGGCCTCATCTGTTAAAATCCCACCCTTCTTCCAGCTCAAACCAAATGTCTCACCTTCCAGAATCTCTTCTCTGGTTGCCCCAGTCTACAATGGCCTCTCTCAGACTGCTCATCCCTTTGTCTTAGCACTACAAAGCTTAGTAACTGCCTGTTAAAAGCCTCACTTCAATGGAGAAAAAAATGCAATCTTTACCTTTTTGCAACACTTCTTCGCCTACTAATGTTTTCTACACTTACACAGCTCTTTAGGGCAAAGAATGACAGTAAGAGGCTCAGTGGCCAAATCCGATCTGTTTTCTCACTTTGTCTGACCTAGAGATAAGAACAGTTTTGGTATTTTAAATGGTTGGAAAATATCAAAAGAAGAATTATTATTTGATGACACATGAGAATTACATGAAGTTTAAATTTGAACATCCATAAATAAAGTTTTATCAGGACATAACTGTTCCCATTGTAATGTATTGTCTACAATTGCCCGCACACTCCAATGGCATAATTGAGTAGCTGCAACAGACATTGTATTATCCACAAAGTTTGAATTATTTACCAGCTGGCCCTTTACAGAGAAAGTTTGCTGTTGTTATTGTTCGGTTGCTAAGTCATGTCGGACTCTTTGTGACCTCACGAACTGTAGTGCACCAGGTTTCCCTGTCCTTCACTATCTCCCTGAGTTTGCTCAAACTCATGTCCATTGAATGTTAGAATCAGTTTGCTGACTCTTTCTTTAAAGTAAAAAAATCCCTTTCACATTTGCACATTCATGTGGTTTGTGATAGGCCTATGCAACATCTCCATTTTCATAAAATCAGAAAAGTGAAGCCACCTGTTTAAGACTGCACAGCTTTGAGGTGTCAGAGCTGGCAGTCTCTAGCCCACTCTCCTGACCACACATAGACCTGTATCACTCTTTAAGCCAGCCAACATGGAGGAAACTTCTGCCTTGTAATCGATTCTCTATCACATGCCTCATTTAAAGCTCCAAGGAGCTCCCTCCAGAAATTTAGGCATGCAGAAATGTGTCCTTGCATTAGTGACTCCCCAGTCTCTCATTACTTTGCTGACAAAGGTCCATCTAGTCAAAGCTATGGTTTTTCCAGTAGTCATATATGGATGTGAGAGTTGTACCATAAAGCAGGCTGAGCACTGAAGAATTGATGCTTTTTTTTTTTTTTTTTGAATTGATGCTTTTGAACTGTGGTGTTGGAGAAGACTCTTGAGAGTTCCTTGGACTGCAAGGAGATCAAACCAGTCCATCCTAAAGGAAATCAGTCCTGAACATTCATTGGAAGGACTGATGCTGAAGCTCCAATATTTTGGCCACCTGATGTGAAGAGCTGACTCATTGGAAAAGACCCTGATGCTGGGAAAGATTGAAAGTAGGAGAAGGGGATGACAGAGGATGAGATGGTTGGGTGGCATTACCGACTTCATGGACATGAGTTTGAGTAAGTTCTTGGAGTTGGTGATGAACAGGGAAGCCTGGGGTGCTGCAGTCCATGGGGTCGCAAAGAGTTGGACACGACTGAGTAACTGAACTGATTTGAGTCTCTTTGGAATGGGGTGTTCAGTTCAGTTCAGTTGCTCAGTCGTGCAAATAAAAGTTATCAATAACTGGTAAAAGGCTTCTGCTGTTGGGTGGTACTGGAGCTGACTGGGTCCGCAAGAGTTGCATCCTGCCAACCATACCCCTTCCTTGGCTGACTCTGATAAGGTTTAATTAGGGAGAGATCACGTGCTGCTGGTGACCACTGACTGCCAGCAGAATATACACATGAGCAGCAGCTAGTCTTTGGGAGAGATAGATGAAGAGTCTGGCCCCCATTTAAGTCATTCTCAGGTAGCTGCCGGCCTGCCCCACCCCCTTTCCTCACCTCCCACTGTTCTCCTCTTCTGAGCTCCTATGGTGGGTGCACCCCGGCTGTTCTTAGTTTCTCCCTCACTGGTCCTTGGTTTCAGCCTCACTTTTTCCCTAGGGATCTATTTCTTCTTTTCCAGTGATGTAGAGTGAGTTACTTGCCCTTGCTGCGGTATCCTCAGTGTTGAATTGGGATAACACCTCTACTTCCAGCATAGTTGGTATGACCACTTGTGATAATTTATGCAAAGTGCACTTAGCACAGTGCCTGGTATATTGGCTGGACTCAGTAAGTGATAGTACAATGGTACTACTGTGTCATCATTTTGAGTCTCAGTAAAGGTAAGTACTAAACCCCATTCCAGGAGTCTATTTCTTATGACTTGGGCAAAATCTTCCCTCTTTCCTTGCTCTCCAGTTTCCAAGTTTCCCGACATTTCTTCATAACTCACTTGCCAGGAATGTCTGTTGATATGATTTCTGCTCTGGGAGGTGGTGTAGGTTCTGGACCAGAACTGAGTCCCCTTGAGGGAAATGCCAGATGCCCTCCATGGGCCATAAACCAGAGTTCCCAGGCTCTCACTATGAAGTACCATCCTAAGGCTGCCTGGAGTGCCCACGAGTGGAGCTGAAGCTACTTACTACTACTTTTGGGGAGATTCCCACTTGGGTAATATGTAGTATATTAGTCAGAGTTCTCTGACTACTCAGAGTTCTCTGAGAACTCAAAGTTCTCCAGAGAAACAGAACTTATAGGATATGTATATATAGAGAAACATATTTATTGTAAGGAATTGGCTTATATAATCATGAAAGCTGTTGAGTCTGAAAAACAGTGTGGACTAGCAGGTTCAAGACCTAGGAAACCTGATGGTGCAATTCAAAGGCTAGCAGCCTGATGGTTCAGAAGTCTGAGGGAAGTCTGCTAGAGAATTCCCTCTTGCTCCAGGAGACCAGATTTTTTGTTCTATTCAGGCCTTCAACTGATTGGGTGAGGCCCACCCATGTTGTGGAGGGTAATCTGCTTACTTGAAGTTCACTGATTAAATATTAGCATCATCCAAAAACTCCTTCCAAACTGACATAAAATTAACCACCACAGATAACATGCATAAATACTGTCTTTCTCTGACAACTCCCATTCTGTTGACATCCTGTGCTAGTGTATTTTAGGAGGTAAAACAACTAGAGAGTCACATGAAGTTTCTTTCTCTTTCCAGAGTGGTTGAATAATAATACTATACCCTCTTGGTGGATAAAATTGTCTCAACTGTGTACAGAAGTTTTCAGTCTACACTCTCTCATTGGTTTCTCACACAGGACCAATCAGCTGTTCCAATGCCCTCATTTTTCAGATAGAGAAACTAAGACCTGGGAGTAGGACAGGAGGCTCGGCCAAGGTCATCCCGCATGATAAAGTTGTTGGGGGGCTAGGACAGCTTAGCCCAAAGCCCAGCCCAGGGTTTTCCCTTCTGACCTAAATTCTGTATAATTGGCAAGTAATGAAGCTAAAACCGAAGCTGCTGCTTTGAGTAGGTTTGGGATTCTTTTAGTCCAGGGTCTGTAAGAGAAAAATTGTGAAAGACTTTAATATTTAGTGGTTGTCCTAATTAGCTCTTCCCCCTGGGCTATTTTGTCTCTCCTTGTCTTTGACTAGGCTATTTTATAACTCAGTACAGACAGAAATTAAGTTGTAGAAAATTGACAGTAGTGCAAATAATTCTTGTCCATAGAAATTGTGTCTGTGTATGTGTTAATTGCTCAGTCATGTTCAACTCTTTGCGACCCCATGGCCTCTAGACCACCAGTTTCCTCTGTCCATGAGGTTCTCCAGGCAAGAATACTGAAGTGGGTTGCCAGTTCCCTTTCCAGGGGATCTTCCCAACCCAGGGATTGAACCTGGGTCTCCCACACTACAGGCAGATTCTTTACCACCTGAGCCACCGGGAAGCCTAGAAATTGTGTCTAATGGAATATAACTGATTATTGCTCTTTAGATAGTGATCACTTTTGCATCCTTTTGTAAATCCATTTCAGTATTCTGATGTAACTAAAAATATGTGACACTGTGAGTTTACTTTTGAATTCACTGTAACATCTGTTTCCCTCATTGATTAATGAGTTAAAAAAATCTTTGGCATGTATTCATTTTATATTTGTATGAGAATCAGGATTATATCCTCTTTTACAATGTATATTTCGGTAGATCTCTGTGTAAACAATGTTTAGACCTATTTTCCTATACTGTACTATGTTTCCACACCTCCCTTAAAGAATAAACTGAAGCTCCTATGACTTCTGAACATCTTGAAGAAAAATAGCTAATTTTGTAAAGTTCTTTAATGTTGCTTTCATTGTCATCATCTCATTTGATTCCAGCAATCAGCCTGTGAGAGAAGATGGTAGTGATGGTTTAGTCACTAAGTCATGTCGAACACTTGTGGCCCAATGGACTGTAGCCTGCCAGGCCCCTCTGTCCATGGGGATTCCCCAGGCAAGAATACTGGGGTGAGTTGCCATTTCTTCCTCCAGGGCATCTTCCCAACATCGAACTCAGGTCTCCTGCATTGCAGGCAGTCTCCTGGATTGAAGGCAGATTCTTTACCAACTGAGCCAGCAGGGAAGCCCCATAAGAGGAGGTATCATTCCTATTTTGCCAATGAGTGAAATGAAGGCAGGGGTTGGGGGAGGGGGGGACAAAAATCTGTCTTGTAAAACTAGGATCACAGAGCTCTAGGAAGCAGTGAGAGCTACGACCTCAGCATAAGTCTCCTGTCTCTAAGTCCTATGCTAACCCTCTTCCTTAAGTCAGGTCTTCTTTCTCCATGAGAAATGCTGTGGACCCAGCCTGGCAGCTGAATCCCAGCCAGGGAGAGCTGCTGTTTCAGAAAAAAAGGGCCGAGAGTCTGGATGTGACGGAAGTTCTGAGTTCTGAGTTTTAGCATCAAGGATGTTATTCTGCTCCCTTTTTCATTTTTCCCCTTGAGAACAAAAGCTGGTTTTACATTTTAATGGATTTAATTACTGCATGGAGATCTGAACAGATAGGAAAGGAACAGGCAATGAGGACACGGTGATGGTCTATTGAGCATCATTTGAATTAATTTAGAGTTTTCATCTTTGTGATTAGTGTGGTTATTAGTGTTTATACTTGAAGTTTGCATTAACAGGGTGTTACTGTGAATTTGAAACATTAAAGCAGGCCCAATTTCCTAGTATTTGTTTACTTATTAATCAGTCATTCATAATTGCTATGGTGCTGACATATAAATACCCCCTGCATCCAACTTCCCGGCTCAACTTAATAAAGAGTAATACCAGGCCTCATTTAGTCAGTGTTTAATGCTAATAGGTTGTCCTTATCTATTTTGGTGACTTCCCCACTGTGGACATTCTCTCCTTTGTCCTCAGACCACCGTGGAGAGGCAGATAAAGCCTCAGACTTTATGGAAACAGCCAGAACTGGGTCTTAGTTTACCATGTCTCTGGAAAAGTCATGCCTCCTCTCTGGGCCTCAGTTTCCCAGCTGTAAAATAAGAGGTTTAGATGAGATGATCCCCATGTCTTTGCAGTCCTATGGCTCAGAGAAAATCAAAGTGGAGAGATGACTAGAGAGTCAGAAATATAAAGTTGTGACTAAGAAATCATCTATCCTGACACATTAATTCTTCAATAGAGGACAAAGAGACTCAAAGAAGATTAGTGATGTCCAAAGTCAGATAGAAGGTTAAAAAGTCAGAGTCTGAACCTGAATGCAGACTTTCTAATTTCTAATCTGGTCCCATGTGCTTCTTTTCATTTGGTTGTATCAAAGTCTTAAAGTAGATACAATGACAGTGACAGTGAAAGTTGCTCAGTTGTGTCTGACTCTGCAACCTCATGGACTATACAGTCCATGGGATTCTCCAGGCCAGAATACTGGAGTGGGTAGCCTTTCCCTTCTCCAGGGAATCTTCTCAACCCAGGGATCGAGCCCAGGTCTTCCATGTTGCGGGCAGATTCACCAGCTGAGACACCAGGGAAGCCCTTTAAAGTAGAGTACATATTGATAGAATATCAAATTATGAGACCCCCATAATATTCCTACCTAATTAAATACAAATGTTAATCTATGTCCATATTATTCTGTTTTCCTTTCTATCAATATAACATTAAAATCCAGCTCAACTTTAGATCCTCAAATGACCATCCTTATAAATAACTACCATCAGGAGTCTTGTGTGTATCATTCCTATGTTGTTGCTAATATTTAATTACATAAAAAATGCCTGTGTGCGTGCTTATTGCTTCATTCATGTTTGACTCTTTGAGACCCCATGAACTGTAGCCCACCGGGCTGCTCTATGTATGGGATTCCCAGGCAAGAATACTGGAGTGGGTTGCCATTTCCTCCTCCAGGGGATCCTCCCAACCCAGGGATCGAACCGGCATCTCTTATGTCTCCTGCATTGGCAGGTAAGTTCTTTATCACAAGTGCCACCTGGGAAGCCCTATGAAGTATTCATTGTTTATTTGATTTATTGAATTTCATGTTTACTCTCTACTGGTTTGGAAATATACCTTCTACTCTTTTGTTTCAGGTATACCTTTAAATTCATAATATGCCTACTTGATATTCAGAATGATCGACCCTGAATCAGAATCTCTACCCTCCTCCTAAGCAGAACCACCAACAATCCTTATCCTAATCCCATGTAATTGGTTATCAACAATTTTGTTCTGCCTGTTTTAAACATCCTCAATTAGTTACTAATCTTTTAATAGTTTGGGCTTATTTAGATTTAGATGTTACTTATATGCTTTCTCATCACTGTTTGCTGTACATCACTACTTCAATATGTGGTAGAGGATATTCCATTGTCTTCAGATTTCTAGGTTTGCTGAGGTTTTTTAATCCGATTTAGTCTTAAGGATAATTTCTCTTTTCTGTAACTTTAAAAATCTTGTTTCAGTGTTCTTAAATTTTACTTCAAAGTGTGTTCAATGTGGATTCATGTTTTCCTTTTTCCTGCCCTGGGCATTCTCTCCTTTGTCCTCAGACAACTGTGGAGAGACCGATAAAGCCTGAGTTTATGGACACAGCCTGAGCTGGGACTTAGTTTACCATGTCTCTGGTGAACTAGATGCGTTATTGTTGTTATTCAGTTGTCAGTTGCTAAGTCATGTCTGATTCTTTACAACCCCATGGACTGCAGCATGCCAGGCTTCCCTGTCCATCACTATTTCCCGGAGTCTGCTCAAACTCATGTCCATTGAGCCGGTGATGCCACCCAACTATCTCATCCTCTGTCACCCCCTTCTCCTCCTGCCCTCAATCTTTCCTAGCATCAAGGTCTTTTCCAATGAGTCGGCTCTTCTCATCAGGTGGCCAAAGTATTGGAGCTTCAGCCAAATTGGATGCAATGTAAATCTCCAATCCAAAGGTTCATGTCTTTCTTCAACTGTGGAAAATTCTCAGTTTTGATCTTACTGAATATTAACTTTCTCCCTTCTTTCTGTGAAAGTGAAAGTTGTTCAGTTGTGTCCAACTTTTTGCAAGCCTATGGACTATACAGTCCACAGAATTCTCGGCCAGAATACTGGAGTGGGTAGCCTTTCCCTTCTCCAGGGGATCTTCCCAACCCAGGGATCAAACCCAGGTCTCTGGCATTGTGGGCAGATTCTTAACCAGTTGAGCCACAAGGGAAGCCCAAGAATACTGGAGTGGGTAGCCTATCCCTTCTCCAGTGGATTTTCCCAACCCAGGAATCGAGCCGGAGTCACCTGCAGGAAAATCTCTTGCAGGCGGATTCTTTACCGACTGAGTTATCAGGGAAGCCCCTTCTTTCCGTATGAACTTCTATTAAATTAGAGCTGTCTGCATTCTAGTTAATGTCCTGAAACCTGTCTTCCAGACACTAGTTCTGCCTGCAGATGTCTAATCTGCTGTCTGCACTGTCTGTCAAGTTTTCAATTTCAGTGATTTGGGTTTTTCCATTTCTAGAAGTAACATTTTCTTCTGTCTCAAATATGCCCATTGTTTTTTTCATGGAGACTTGCTTTTTTTTTTTTTTTCTTATAGATTGATAGTTAATTTTACATCTTTAACATTTAAACATTTATGTTATAGTGTCCCCTAGGTGACTTTATCCTAAATTCTTAACATGCAAGCTCTCCTGTCATATGTATTCATTCTCATTTTTTCCTTAAGTAATTTTCTTCTGGAATTTTTGAGTGTGAGCACATTGTCAATGATAATATATGGGTGCCTGGGGAGTCAATGGGATATGGGGCTTGGAAATGTCCCCCCAGAGAAGCTTTGCATTTGTTTTGCTTGGTACCCAAGAGGTACCATGGCCCCAGAAACATTAATTTTTTTTTCTAAACCTATATATTGGATGGATAAATGAGTGAACACACTATTTATTCCTTTGTCTTAATTGGAATGCAGAAAAATCAATTTAAATACATTCAGTGCTGCTACCTGTGACCACACAGACTAGGTACTGTGATGGAAGAGCTATGTGACATGGTGACCTTCAATCCTTTTTTATTGAATAACTTAATCTATGTAAGAAAAATCATTAGGACAGTGAACTGCCATATCATCTGTTAGAAAAATCACAGTGATTATGATGGTCAGCTCTTAACCAGCCCAGCAGCAGAAATTATAAATAATTATCCTCTAGATCAGAAATGGATAAACTATGCTACACTGTTTTCCATAACCTTGGGCCAAGTTTAGCCCTCTGTCTGTTTAGTAAATAAAGTTTTACTGAAACACAGTTACTCTTACTCATTTATATGTTGTCTATGGCTGCTTGAGTGCTACAACGACAGAATTGAGTGGTCGTGATAGATAATGGTTGTTTTACAGCCCATGAAATGTTTCCCCAGTGGCTCGGCGGTAAAGATTCCACCTGCAATGCAGGAGATGCGGGTTCAATTCCTGGGTCAGGAAGATCCCCTGGAGAAGGAAATGGCAACCCACTCCAGTATTCTTGGCTGAGAAATCCCATCGGCAGAGGAGCCTGGTAGGCTGTAGTCCCCAGGGTCACAAAAGAGTCTGACACAGCTTAGCGACTAAACAACATCCCATGAAGCCTAACATTTTTTGTATCTTTTTACCTTTTGACCCTGTTTACCCATATCTTCCACCTTTAAAACCCTACCACTAACAGCCACCAATCTGCTCTCTGTATCTATGAGCTTGTTTTTTGGTTTTGGTTTTTTTTGGATTCTATATATGAGTGATAATACAGTTTTTGTCTTTCTCTGTCTGACTGATTTCACTTAGCATAATGTTCTCGAGGTCCATCCATGTTGCTGTAAATTGCAACATTTCACTCTTTTTTACGGCTGAGTAACATTCCATTGTGTGTGTGCATGTGTGTGTGTGTGTGTGTTTATCTATATATATAATATGTGTGTGTATGTATAAATATATATACCACAATGTCTTTCTCCATTTGTATATCAATGGACACTTAAGTGTTTCCATATCTTAACTATTGTAAATAATGCTGCAATGGACATGGAATGCATGTATCTTGTTGTGTTAGTATTCTTGTTTTCTTCAGATGAATACCCAGAGTAGGATTGCCAGATAATATGGAAGTTCTTTTTTTTTTTTTTCCAATTTTTGAGGAAACTCTATACTGTTTTCCATAGTAGCTGTACCAATTCACATTCTCACCAGCAGTACAGAAGAGTTCCCTCTTCTCTATATCCACACCAACACTTGTTATGACATCTTTCAGATAGGACACTGAAACATGAACTCCCCAGGTCAGTAGGTGACCAATACGCTACTAGAGAAAAGTGAAGAACCAACTCCAGAAAGAATGAAGAGACAGAGCCAAAGCAAGAATAGCACCCAGTTGTGGATGTGACTGGTGATGGAAGCAAAGTCTGATACTATAAATAACAATATTGCATAGGAACCTGGAATGCTAGGTCCATGAATCAGGGTAAGTTGGAAGTGGTCAAACAGGAGATGGCAAGAGAGAATATTGACATTTTAGGAATCAGTGAACTAAAATGGACTGAATTGGGTGAATTTAACTCAGATGATCATTATATCTACTACTGTGGGCAAGAATCCCTTAGAAGAAATGGAGTAGCCCTCATAATCAACAAAAGAGTCTGAAATGCAATTCTTGGGTGCAGTCTCAAAAATGACAGAATGATTTCTATTCGTTTCCAAGGCAAACCATTTAATATCACTGTAATACAAGTCTATGCCCCAACCAAAAATGCTGAAGAAGCTGAAGTTGAACGGTTCTATGCTTCAAGAACTTCTAGAACTAACACCCAAAAAAGATCTCCTTTTCATTATAGGGGACCGGGATGCAAAAGTAAGAAGTTAAGAAACACCTGGAGTAACATGCAAATTTGGCCTTGGAGTACAAAATGAAGCAGGGCAAAGGCTAACAGAGTTTTGCCAAGAGAACGCACTGGTCATAGCAAGCACCCTTTTCCAACAATACAAGAGAAGACTCTACACATGGACATTACCAGATGGTCAACCCCAAAATCAGACTGATTATATTCTTTGAAGCCAAAGATGGAGACGCTCTATATAGTCAGCAAAAACAAGATCGGGAGCTGACTGTGGCTCAAATCATGAACTCCGTATTGCAAAATTCAGACTTAAATTGAAGAAAGTAGGGAAAACCACTAGACCATTCAGGTATGACCTAAATCCAATCCCTAACGATTATACAGTGTAAGTGACAAATAGATTCAAGGGATTAGATCTGATAGACAGAGTGCCTGAAGAATTATGGACGGAGGTTTGTAACATTGTACAGGAGGCAGGGATCAAGATCATCCCCAAGAAAAAGAAGTGCAAAAAGGCAAAATGGTTGTCTAAGGAGGACTTACAAATAGCTCTAAAAAGAAGAGAAGTGAAAGGCAAGGGAGAAAAGGAAAGATACACCCATTTGAATGCAGAGTTCCAAAGAATAGCAAGGAGAGATAGAAAGCCTTCCTCAGCGATCATTAAAAAGAAATAGAGGAAAACAATAGAATGGGAAAGACTAGAGATCTCTTCAAGAAAATAAGATACTAAGGGAACATTTCATGCAAAGATGGGCTCAATAAAGGACAGAAATGGTATGGACCTAACAGAAGCAGAAGATATTAAGAAGAGGTGGCAAGAATACACAGAAGAACTATACAAAAAATATCTTCATGACCCAGATAACCATGATGGTGTGATCACTCACCTAGAGCCAGACATCCTGGAATGTGAAGTCAAGTCAGCCTTAGGAAGCATCGCTACGAACAAAGCTAGTGGAGGTGAGGGAATTCCAGGTGAGCCATTTCAAATCCTAAAAGATGATGCTGTAAAAGTGCTGCACTCAATATGCCAGCAAATTTGGAAAACTCAGCAGTGGCCACAGGACTGGAAAAGGTCAGTTTTCATTCCAATCCCAAAGAAAGGCAATGCCAAGGAATGCTTAAACTACCACACAATTGCACTCATCTCACATGCTAGCAAAGTAATGTTTAAAATTCTCCAAACCAGGCTTCAACAGTACATGAACTGTGAACTTCCAGATGTTCAAGCTGAATTTAGAAAAGGCAGAGGAACCAGAGATCAAGTTGCCAATATCTGCTGGATCATCAAAAAAGCAAGAGAGTTCCAGAAAAACATCTAATCCTGCTTTATTGACTATGCCAAAGCCTTTGACTATGACTTTGCTGTGACTATATCACAGCAAACTGTGGAAAATTCTTAGAGAGATGGGAATACCAGACCACCTCTACCTCCTGTAAAATCTGTATGCAGGTCAGGAAGCAACAGTTAGAAATGGACATGGAACAACAGACTGGCTCTAAATAGGGAAAGAAGTACATCAAGGCTGTATATTGTCACCCTGCTTATTTAATTTACATGCAGAGTACATCATATGAAATGCTGGGCTAGAGGAAGCACAAGATCGAATCAATGTTACTGGGAGAAATATCAATAACCTCAGATATGCACATGACACCATGCTTATGGCAGAAAGGGAAGAACTAAAGAGCTTCTTGATGAAGGTGAAAGAACAGAGAGAAAAAGTTGGCTTAAAACTCAACATTTAGAAAACTAAGATCATGGCATCCGTTCCTATCACTTCATGGCAAATAGATGGAGAAACAGTGGAAATAGTGATAGACTTTTTTCTTTTGGTCTCCAAAATCACTGTAGATGATGACTGCAGCCATGAAATTAAAAGACACTTGCTCCTTGGAAGAAAAGCTATGACCAACCTAGACAGCACATTAAAAAGCAGAGACATTACTTTGCTGACAAAGGTCCATCTAGTCAAAGCTATGGTTTTTCCAGTAGTCAGGTATGGATGTGAGAGTTGGACTATAAAGAAAGCTGAGCACTGAAGAATTGATGCTTTTGAACTGTGGTGTTGGAGAAGACTCTGGAGAGTCCCTTGGAAGACAAGGAATTCCAACCAGTCCATCCTGAAAGAAATCAGTCCTGAATATTCATTGGAAAGACTGATGCTGTAGGTGAAGCTCCAAAACTTTGGCCACCTGTTGCGAAGAACTGACTCATTTGAAAAGATCTTGATGCTGGGAAAGATTGAAGGCAGGAGGAGAAGCGGAAAACAGAGGATGAGATGGTTGGATGGCATCACTGAATTGATAGATATGAGTTTGAGCAAGCTTCTAGATTTGGTGAGGGACAGGGAAACCTGGTGTGCTGCAGTCTATGTGTCGCGGAGCTGGATACGACTGAGCGACTGAACTGAACTGCACACTTATAATTTCTTATCTTTTAGATAATAGCCGCTCTGACACATGTGAGATGATCTCATTGTGGTTCACCCTGATGATTAATGATGTTGAACGTCTTTCCACTGAGTTTCTTTTCAGACATCTTGAGGCTTGGGGATTCCTACGATGCATAGGTGACATACATTTACTCTAAATCCCTGCACAGTAGGGACACATGGAGGCTTTTTTTTTTTTTTTTTTTTTAACACAGAATCCAAACAGTATCTCTGTAGTCTCCTTAGGTTAGTGCTGTAGGCTGAATAATGGTTGCCAAATTTTAGGTCCTAATCCCTGGAAATTGTGATTGTTACCCTACATGGCAAGAAAGACTTTGCAGATGTGTTTAAAAAAAGGAGCTTGAGATTGGAAGATTATTCCATATTATCCAACTGGACCCTAAACGTAGTCACAAGTGCCCTTACAAAAGGCAGACAGAGAGAAACTTGACTACAGAGGAAAGAAGTCAGTGTGATAATGGCAGCACATACTGGGGTGATGGTCTTTGAAAACAGAGGAAGGGGTTGTGAACCAAGGGATTCAAGAAATACACAACTACAAAGTAGGAAAGGCAAGAGAAGGAACTGTTCTCTAGAGTCTCTGGAGGAAACAGTCCTGCCAACACCTTGATTTTAGACAGCTGGTCCCCAGAAATGTGAGAGGATAAATGGGTGTGATTTTCCCACTAAGTGTGGTAATTTTTTAAAGGAGTAACAGGAAACAAAAAAAGCTGGTAAGCAGAGTTTTTCTAGTCCTCTGGTTGAGAGTTCAGTAATTCAAAAGTCTCTGCAGGAAAAACTGACTGGGTTTTCATGAAGGCTGGTAATGAGGATGTTATCATTTTCACCAAGTCAGGCTGGGAAGACATCAAATGACAAGATTCCACAGCTCCTGTGATTGCAAATCAGTCTCAAGACAAGGGGGAACAAAAGACAAGAGTCCAAGATTCTGAACTTTTAATTTTGTTAGCTAAATCAATGGCTCTGGGTGCTCTATCATGGTTGTCCGAGTAGTAGTGATAGAAGGTGGTGGTTGTATTCCACATGTTTTATAAATCACTACACGGACAGAAAAAGCATGTTAGGTAAATTAAATTACACACCTCAATTTTCTCATCTATAAATCGAATGAATAATGATGCTTCTGTCACAAAATTATGGTGAGGCACCAATTTTTAGATGCTGAATGTCAAACACTTGGATGTATATGTGTGTATGTATATATATATATGCCTGTATGCCTTAGCTTTGCAGATAGACCGAGTGTCTCTGGAGAGACTTGACCCAGGATTCTTGTTCAAGAATTATGAGAAGAGAATTGAGTGACTCAAAAATTTAAGAAGAGTGAAGACTTACAAGGAAACACAAGTTTTTCCATCACAAAGATTTGGAAAATGAGATTGTTAATTTTGGAAGCTGAAAGGGCTAGCTTAAAATAGAAAATGCTAGTGTGATTGCTGTGCTGTTCATCCAACAAACACGTGTCTGCAGGGTAGTCCCTATAGAAGGCGCGATGCCAAGGGCTGTGAGAAGATAGACTTCAACAGCAGCCGCACCCCCGCCATTTCTATCACACCCGAGCGAACTCTTTTTTTTTTTTTTTTTCCGAGCGAACTCTTGTAGCAGTTCACAACAGTGCAAATGAGCGTCACAACATCTCTGAGGTGGAGTCAGGAAACTACTTATTAGCGTTTTGCAGATGAAGAAACTGACCCTAAGGTTTAGCAGGATCAGAGCGGGCTCTCAACCCAGTCTCCTAATTCACTTCAGTTGACTCAGTGTCAGACTAGACGAGATCTCTGATCTCAGAGTGCTTGTAACTTAGTAAGGAAGACAAGACAGAGCAAAAGACAGCGGGGGCGAGGGGAGTACTACAGGGTAAAATGTGACCACTGCAAGATATAACAGGAGAAAAATAAGGGCTTTGGGAAGCTAGGAGGGCTGTGATGTGGATCAGGGTGGCAGTGCCTGGTAAGGCAAAACCAGAGGCTCAGTGGAGCGGCATTAAATCACACGCACTTCAAAACTCTTCACTGTGAAAAATAAAAACCAATAAGCCAACGCCAGCACAAATGGTTTCAGGTTCTGTCAGCATGTTGCACTGTATTCTCCCTTCCACAAACAATTATGATATGCACATTATATACGGGGAATTGATCACACTGAAAAGAAAATGACGACTTAGCCATGGAATCAGCCTGATTTGGGGGAAGGAGTGGCACCCTGCTCACCAGACCTGCAGCCCGGCCCTGACACCCACAGTGACCTGGAGTCGTGTGTTTCCTCTTCGGGTTTTGCTTCTTCTCCCACACATCAGGACTGTAAGATTCCCTGGCCACTCTAACATTCTACATTGGAATAAGGAGAATGTTTCTCTATGCTGTTGTCTTCTCTTTCATTATTCATTCTTGTTTTCATGTCTCAAATTATTATATTTTCCTTCTCTCTTTTTCTCATTTCTTTCTCTGCCTTTTTTTAGGGACGGTTCCTCCCCTCCCCCTCCCTGCCCTCCCCCATGGTTATTCTCCTTCTCACGTTCGGTGTCTGCATATTTTCTTCCTCATTACCTAAGCACATGTAAATTGGCCATGTGCTGAGGCGGAAGCAATTTTTTTTTTTAAATTGGTTAAAATGCACCAACGTCAAATATGACGAATTCTTCCACTTTTGGACTCCTCATGATTTTAATCATCTCAAATCAGTCATTTAGGAAATGACAGCATGAGAACCAAATTCCCTTAGCATCAAATCTTTCATTTTGTCTTTTGATGGTGTGTGTGTGGTGTTTGCCTAAATTGTTAGTGGGTTTGTGCATCATTTAACTCATCAAGTAGCACAGAACACCTGCTGTGTACCAGTACCGGCTGGGTAGGTGGAGATGGGAAAGATTTTTTTTTTAAAAAAAGGAACAACCTCTAGTGTCTAGTTGGAATGGAATTTGGGTGCTTGGTGGATAAAAGCATGTAAAAATGGTTAGAAGTAAAGAAGGAACTTTAGAAGCAAAATAACCGTATTTTGGTCCCAGACCCAGGAATGCTTGACTCTTGTCTTAGGAAAGAGTTTTTGGGTTTTTTAACTGAAAACACAGTAAACAGCAGCAGCAGAGAAAATTGCCACCTTGCCACTGAGGTCCGGGCCTGATAATTCCTAAAAAGGATGTCCATTAAAAGCTGATTTAGAAAACACAAGTTAAGCCTATTAACTGCCTTTCTAAGCACCAAATCTGTATCTTGGGACTCATACATTCAGGGGTATCTATGTGGAAAAAAGAAACAGAATTGGTCCCAGAGGGACCTTAAACTTGCTTACTCATTCAGGTGTGAATGGAAGTCAAAGGCCAACAAAAATGATCAGTCTGGGCTGGGGCCAGGCTTTACCTGGGTTTCAGGCAAAAAAGCAGGAGAGAGCACATCACAACATGCTGCTGTATAAGGCACAGTAAGCCAGGCCACAAGTAAACTGGGATTATTCAAAGTCCTGGCTCTGGACAATTAGTAAATTCTTCTACCTTGGAAACGGGGGTAACTAGAGGGGGTAAGTTGTCTGCTACCCTAGTCCCCATCAGTGCAGGAAGAGGTACAGACCTGAAGTATTGGGTTGGTCAAAAAGTTCATTTAGGGTTTTCCCATAAGATGTTATGGAAAAAACAAAAGGAACTTTTTGGCCAACCCAAATATATAATGTGAATGAGTCAATGGGAAGAACAAAAGCATTCCCTCCTCCATCAGGGTGCTGGATGAAAGACATTACTAAGGAGAAATTCAGTATGGAGTTGCTGTTGTTCAATGGCTCATTCATTTCTGACTCTGTGATTCCATGGACTGCAGCATGCCAGGCTTCCCTGTCCTTCACTGTCTCCTGGAATTTGCTCAAACTCATGTCCATTGAGTTGATGATGCCATCCAACCATCTCGTCCTCTGTCAGCCCCTTCTCTTCCTACCCTCCATCTTTCCAAACATCAGGGTCTTTCCCAATGAGTCTGCTCTTTGCATCAGGTGGCCAAAGTATTCGGGCTTTAACTTCAGCATCAGTCCTTTCAGTGACAGGTTTGATTTCCTTTAGGATGGACTGGTTTGATATCCTTGCAGTCCAAGAGACTCTCAAGAGTCTTCTCTAGCACCACAATTCAAAAGCATCAATTCTTTGGTGCTCAGCCTTCTTTATGGTCCAACTCTCTCATCCCTACATGACTAATGGAAAAACCATAGCTTTAACTATTTGGACCTTGCTTGGGAAAGTGATGTTTCTGTTTTTTATATGCTATTTATATTTTTCTTCCAAGGAGCAAGCCTCTTTTAATTTCATAGCTGCAGTCACCATCTGCAGTGATTTTGGAGCCCAAGAAAATAAAATCTGTCACTGTCTGCACTTTTCCCCCATCTATTCACCATGAAGTGATGAGACTGGATGCCATGATCTTAGTTTTTTGAATGTTGAGTTTTAAGCCAGGTTTTCCACTCTCCTCTTTCACCTTCATCAGGAGGCTCTTTAGTTCCTCTTCACTTTCTGCCATTAGGGTAGTATCATCTGCATATCTGAGGTTATTGATATTTCTGCTGGCAATCTTGATTCCAGTTTGTGATTCATTCAGCCCGGCATGTCACATGATGTACTCTGCATATAAGTTAAATAAGCAGGGTGACAATATACAGCCTTCACATACTCCTTTCCCAATTTTGAAACAATTTGTAGTTCCATGTCCAGTTCTGTCATTTCTCGACCTGCATACAGGTTTCTCAGAAGGCAGGTAAGGTGGTCTGGCATTCCCATCCCTTTAAGAATTTTCTACAGATTGTTATGATCCACACAGTCAAAGGCTTAGCATAGTCAGTGAAGCAGAAGTAGATGTTTTTTCTGGAATTCATTTGCTTTTTCTATAACCCAACAGATGTTGGTAGTTTGATCTCTGGTTCCTCTGCCTTTTCTAAATCCAGCTTATACATCTGGAAGTTCTCAGTTCATGTACTGTTAAAGCCAGGCTCGAAGGATTTTGAGCATTACCTTGCTAGCATGTGAAACGAGTGCAATTGTATGGTAGTTGGAACATTTTTTGGCATTGCTTTTCTTTGGGGTTGGAATGAAAACTGACCTTTTCCAGTCCTGTGGCCACTGCTGAGTTTTCCAAATTTGCTGGCATATTGAGTGCAGCACTTTCACAGCATCATCTTTAGGATTTCAAATAGCTCAGCTGGAATTCCATCACCTCCACTAGCTTTGTTCATAGTGATGCTTCCTTAGGCCCACTTGACTTCATACTCCAGGATGTCTGGTTCTACGGTGAGTAACCATATCATCATGGTTATCAAGGACATTAAGATTTTTTTTGTATAGTTCTTCTATGTACTCTTGCCACCTCTTCTGCTTCTGTTAGGTCCTTGCCATTTCTGTTCTTTATTGTGTCCACCTTTGCATAAAATATTCCCTTGGTATTCCCTTAGTATCTCCAATTTTCTTGAAGAGATCTCTAGTCTTTCCCATTCTATTGCTTTCCTCTAGTTCTTCACATTGTTCACTTAGGAAGTCTTTCTTATCTCTCCTTGCTGTTTTCTGGAACTCTGTATTCAAATGGGTGTATCTTTCCCTTTCTCCTTTGCCTTTCACTTCTCTTATTTTCTCAGCTGTTTTTAAGGCCTCCTCAGACAACCCCTCTGCCTTCTTGCATTTCTTTTTCTTTTGTTTTGATCACTACCTCCTGTACAATGTTATGAACCTCCACCCAGAGTTCTTTAGGCACTCCGTCTACCAGATCTAATCCCTTGAATTTATTTCTCACCTCCATTGTATCAACCCCAGTTCAGGTTATATGAGCAAGTTCAGGAAAGTGAGCAAAGAACTGTAACAGGAGAATATGGTGAAATTATACTCTGATTTCTGAGTAAATGCTCGAATGAACAAAGTGGCTCACTCAATGCTCCATTGTAGATCTAAGGCCCAAACGGAGGTTCTGACTCCAGGTCTGGAGTTCTTCACATTTCACCATGGCTGCCGGGGTAACAGGCACTGTCTGTGCAATGCATAGCTGCAAGGTCATGCCAGGTAGGTAGAGCACCTGGGAAAAGGCTGAGCATAAAAGATGAGATACCTGTCCTTCAGCAGAACAGAGGAAAATGAAAAGAGTGTGTCAAGGGCCTAAGCAGCGAGGAGGGGTTAACCAGGTTGGTTTTCCAAGAAGGTCCCAAGACAGAGTCATCTTCTGACGAAGATGAGACCAAGGCAGGGTTTAATTGCAGACAAAAGAGGAGTCAGCCCCTGGGCCAGTGTGACCATGTCAGAGGGCTCTTGCAGCCAGCTCACCTAATGCTGAACTCTCCAGCTAATCCATGAAGACTTCAGAGAATCTACTGGTATGCTACAATCCATGGGGTCGCAGAGTCGGACACGACTGAGCGACTTCACTTCACTTCACTTCACTTCACCTGGAGAGAGAGATGGACCCTTTCAGAAAGTGTAAGTGATATGAGAGTTTCTACCTCCATGTACCTTCAGCAGGCACTCCATAAATGTTTGATCTGCTCACACCACATCTGAAAGTGGACATAAACATGTTTTACATACTGATGGGAACATGGGGTTATTACAGACATAGTGTCTATAAAAGTGGCATCAGGGCAATCACCTTCC
Source organism: Cervus canadensis (assembly GCF_019320065.1). Taxonomy (NCBI): domain Eukaryota; kingdom Metazoa; phylum Chordata; class Mammalia; order Artiodactyla; family Cervidae; genus Cervus; species Cervus canadensis. The sequence goes on along the minus strand of NC_057392.1, from coordinate 55,707,305 downwards.
TGAAGCATCAATGTGTGCACTAACCAGGGAGCCGGGGAGTTTATCTTAATCCCCGGGGTCCAGAGTTTTTATCAGGTTCTTATTGGCAGAGAATTGAAAATAACCATGCATGTAACACTGTGGTTTCCAAGTATGATGATGGTTTGAAGGCTGGGGTAGCCCCTTATTAGTTCCATGGGTCCAGGCAAATTGTTCCCCTTTTCTGACCTTCAGTTTCCTCATCTGTAAAGCAAAGATAAACAATACCTACTTCCACATATTCATTTAAGGATAAGATAAGATAAACCACATTTGGACATAGTATATGCTCAGTGAAAAGCGCCATTACTCTGGAGCTGTTTGTTATCCTATACATTACAAAATATACTTATTACCTGCTATAGAACAGTGATTCCCAAACTCTATTATGCGTAAGAATCATTTATGGAGTTTGTTAAAAAATCTGCTGTTTCAGTCCTATACCACTTCAAAAGATTTTCAGCTATGACTATAAAACATGCATCCCTGGGTGTCTCTGATCACCCTCTGAAAAATATTGTCATTAAAATATGACCACTCTGGGTTCATAGCTCAAAACTACCCAGGTCAAGCTTATATCCATAAGATCTCCAACTCCTTTTCCTTACCATTCCCTCCAACTCTAAACAGATAGGAGGTAAAAGGTGTTTAAAATAAGCTGCTGCTGTTATTAGCATCATCTTTGGGAATTTCAATGCGCAGCAGTGAGCTTCTTTCATAGCTCAGTTGGTAAAGAAGCTGCCTGCAATGTGGGAGACCCAGGTTCGATCTGTGGGTTGAGAAGATCCCCTGAAGGAGGGAATGGCTACCCACTCCAGCATTCTTGCCTGGAGAATCCCATGTACAGGGGGGCTTGGCAGGCTCCATGGGGTCGCAAGAGTCAGACACGACTTAGAGACTAAACCACCATCACCACCAAGTACGGCAGCGTTCAACTTTGGCAGCAGAGTCTAGTCACTCGGATAGCTCTCAGCCAACCTGATGCTACGGCCACACCCCAGGCCAGTTAAGTGAGGATCTCTGGGTGGCCTTAGGTATGAAGGTTTTGGAAGCTTACCAGGTGATTTCAGTGTATATCTAAGTTGAGTATCACTGCTGTAGATCCACTTTCCCATCTTCCTTTCAGATCTTCTCCCTCACCTAGTTTCCACCCCGTGCCTGATATCTGGGTATTTCCTCTGTTTCAACTTTTGCCTGTGTTCACTGAACAAGTTCCTTCATTTCACTGTCATATTTCCTGATCCACTGATGCCTCTTACTGGGCTCCCCTTGGCATTGATGTCCTACTCACAACTTCTAATCACACTAACAAGACACAACACTGGAGCTCTAGGAGAGTTCTACTCTATCTTCAGAGCGGGGATCAGATAGGAACATGCAACTGTCTTTCCAACACTTCCTGATTTCCTCCCAATTGAATATTTACCCCACTCTTGCCTACCCATCCTACTAGAACTCAGGCCAACATCTTCTCTGTGAAGCCATCTCTATCTATGCTATGGCCCTAGTACAAAGACCCCTCTTCTTGACTTCCCTAATGACCTCTACATTATGTGTTAGGACATTATATCTTATCACGAAAGGGGAAAGTGTTGTGGTAATAATAACCATTGGAACTTCTTGTGAGAAAGAAACTGTACTTGTTTGGAAAATTATGAGCATTTGGGATAGAAATTTATACCAAGAGAGATGTAAAACAGATCAGAACTACTTTGCTCAAAATCCAGGATGGATTTTTTATTACTCCAAGAGGAATATAAGAGATCAGCCACTCTGTAAGGTGACCCATCCATGGTTTCTTTAATATCCTAACTAAGCTCTGTGCTATGGTGTGCTAAGTTTCTCGGTCATGTCCTACTCTTTGCAGCCCCACGGATTATAGCCCAGAAGGCTTCTCTGTCCATGGGGATTCTCTAGGCAAAAATACTGGAGTGGATTTTCATGCCCTGCCCCAGGGGATTTTCCCAACCCAGGGATTGAACCCAGGTCTCCCACATTGCAGGCAGATTCTTTACCAACTGAGCTACCAGGAAAGCCTCAAATAAGCTCTATGAGCCTTTACAAAATACTTGATCAAAGTAGATTTCTTACAACACTGCTAAAGGGTCTGAGTCCAGAATATTGCAGGGAAAGACAGGTCATGTGAATACTGGCTTATAGACAAGCACTAAGCAGAGAGCTCTAAAGGAAATCTTAAGGAGTGATTTGGATTACAGGATGTGGGATTTGGACTAAGGCCAAGTTTAACCAACCTCTGAGGAGCACTGTGGTCTCAAAGGTATCTGGATTACATTTGAGCATTCTGTATGCCTGCTGAACTGTGAGCTTTCTAATGGCAGGACCTAGCTTCACTATATCTAAGTTCTAATGCCTAGCCCAATTCTTGGCACATGAGATGTTCTTAATAAGTGTTTGCAAAATGAACAATACAGGAAGCATATAATATAGGATTTATCCTAAGGTCAAAGTAAACATCAGTCTTCTGTCTGTGGCTATTTTGTGGCTGACTAAATTCACTTTCATTAGCTACTTAGATGCTATTGAACTTCTTTCTCCAAACTCTGTTACTCAAAATTTGATTAATTTGAGCTCAGAATGACATTTCAGAATCCCTTATTCCCAAACACATAGCTCATCAGAAATGCCTCCCACTATTTACAGATTCGCTTCATTGAAATATGATGATGCCAGGCAGACAGCAATGTGTGTTCAGTGGAATTCAATTTTCCTGATCACTGGCTCCATCGATCAGTCTGTTTGCAAAGGGCTGATGCAAGCATCAATACACCTCATGTAGACGATGGGTGAGTCGATCCTATTATTTCTGCATGTGAAAAGGGTAGTAGACTCTAATGATGGGATTCTGGAAGATCACTTTATTGTTGTTGTTTTAAGCTTTATTGAGTTTCTATCATGAGCCAGGAGTTTTTACTATGTGTTCATATTTAATCTTTATGCTTGACATTTTTATGACTGAAAAATCTGAGATAGAGGACTTGGGGCGAATTGTTTGTGGTTACAGAGCTGGCAATGTGTAGAGCCAGGATTCAAATGTAGTTCTTTTGATTCCCAAAGTGAGTTACCATCCATTATGCTGCTTTTCTTCTTGGGAGTTATCTTAGGACCAAAGCAAGTGAGCAGAGGGAGTGATTGAAAAAGGAATCTGAGACAAGTTGAGCAGGAAGTATAGTAATGGTGGTTTATTGTTCATCATACTCACTGCCTCTCAACCCCTCCTTGGACCCCCATTGTGCCTACATAGACATTTGTCTCCGTAGCCGGAAGGCCACACTTGGCCACTGGCCAGTTCCTCCTCATGTGATGTGACCTCCCAGAGGGTACACACTTGGCACCTATACTTTGTATAGCACCCAGACCCAGATGAGCAAACGTAGTGCTAGAAAGAAGGTGCGCTGATGGCAGTGGCAGGGAAAATAGAAGTCCAGGGAAGGAATCTTTGTGGATCCCATGGGAAAGCAGCTTTCTCTTTGGGTTTACCAGAGGGCATGACCTGGGCATCTGATGAGACAGAGGGCAAAGCACAATGAAGGGACCTCCCAGAATCCTAGAATACCTGGTAGTGGTGTTAACCCAAATCCAACTCAGGCTAAAATCTGCACAGTATCCTTCTTTTCTAATTTAGGCAGAGTCAGGAAAATACCTCTGTGGGACCTGCCACAACTCCATCAAAATCTGGGACACTGACTACTGTATCTTTCCAACTTCAGGAAACTTTCCTTGTTGTTCATAATGCAGTCAACAGATATCTGTTAACCTATAACTACTTTCAAGTCATGAAATGCATGGAAAATTTCAAACGGAGCTTCTTTTTTTGACCTACAGGCAAAGTCTGAGAAAAGTAGACGCATGTTTCTCTTTTCGAGTAATAATTCTAGGTAGTAAGACCAAAGCTGGTCAATAACTGACCTCAGTTTCTCTGAAAACTGAATTGTGCACCATGAATATTCCTTCTGCGAGTAGGATAGTTTTTCTTTTCTTTTCTTTTTTTGATTAAAATACTGAGTTTATTTCACATGTATATTTTTGTCTCCCCACCATTTCCATCTGTCTGACCACCACTACTACTATTCCTATCATAACATTCCATACATACTTAAAACCAAGCAAAGGGTGGAGTTCCATCTTTAAAAACTAAACAGGCATTTTGGACAACACATTCTTGGCAATGGAACGTGGACAACATTTATCAGACACGGTAGGGAAAGTTCTCACTCTGCATTATAAAAAGGACAGCCAGATATCAACTGTTACAGAAATGAAGTAAGACAGAAAATTTTTAACAAACTGTTTAAACCATTTTCTTAAAGAGACTTCCTCCACTGCCAGAGATCTTGAATAGCCTCCTGGTCAGTCATCCGGAAACAATTCTTCACATAATTGATAAACTTGGCTTCCACTTTGGGAAGGGAACCACCTTTTTCTATACTTGCTTGCATTTTTGCGTTAATGTCTTCTACAGAGCTAAGTCTTTTCGATGTTTTAGGTGTTTTTTCCTGTTTTTTGAAGGATTCTTGACCTTTTGATCTTGGTGTTGATGATTTTGAGTCTTTTCCATTTTGGTTCGATTTTTGTGCATTTTTGGCTGGAGTATCTCGTATAGATTTCTTTACTGGAGCTTTTTCTTCAACTTCCTCATCAAAATCATCATCATCATCGTCGTCTTCATCATCATCATCGTCATCTTCATGAGCAGCAAGCTTTACTTTTTTCTGGGGAACCTTGCTACCACTTCCAGGGGCAGAACGCTTTCCAGATATACTTAGGAGTTTCACATCCTCCTCCTCTTCATCTTCTGACTCTGCATCTTCCTCCACAGCTACTAAGTGCTGTCCACTGACATGCACAGGCCCTGAACCACACCTCAACCGTAAGACCACAGGTGGTGTAATTTCAAAGCCCCCAAGAGAAACGGTTGGCTGTACAGACATTTTCAAAGTGGCCAGTGTTACTTTAATTGGACTGCCTTCATAATTCATTGCCTCTGCTTCAACAATGTGTAACTCATCCTTTGCTCCAGCCCCTAAACTGACCGTCCTTAAAGATAACTGGTGCTCATTTTCATCATTATCCACCTTGAAGTGATAATCTCCATCAGCCTTTAGTTCACAACTGAAAAGATAGTTCTGGGGCCTCAAGGGGCTCATGTCCATGTCCACTGAATCCTCCATGGGTTGGTGGCACGCACTTATGTGGGAGAGAAGCCGGACAGAATTAAACGACTACTATTCGAACGAGCAGCCACGCAGGACGGAATCACACCAGGGAAAGAGGATAGTTTTTCAAAGCCATCACTTTCTGAATATTTTCATAGACCTTTTGATTTGTCTGCAGGACCTGGTTAACAAAGAAAAGAATTATTCGTAAGACATATAGCAAACCTGAAGTCAGCTGGGGTGATACTATTATTGCCATTTCACAGATGAAGAAACTGAGGCTCAGAGAGTATACCTGAATTATTAAAGTTCACACAGCTAAATAATGGTGTCACTGGGATGACACCTGTGTACCTTATTGTATACTGTTTAATATCATGCTGTATGTTAATGCTTGACTCCTGCCAGCTTCTTATGATCACAGTCATATTTTATCATTCAACCTCGCATCTTTAAAATTTGAATCCTATTCATTTCTCCTAGAAAAAGAAACCAGGTTAGGTACAAACTGCTGTTTTTAAATATAATCTGATTCTACTCTGAAAAGAGAAACTTGAGGAAGCCCTTCTGGTGGGCAGGAAAAGGTCATGAAAGGCTCAGTGTCTGAAAATCCAATATGGATTTCAACATTCAGGTTAATAAGCAAAGAGTCTTAGATAATCTTTCTAATCTTATTCAGGACTAACTCCTGTTTCCAACTTGGCTGATAAAGTTCAGTTATACTCCTGGTCAAAATAAACACTCTAGGTCAAATATTTCACTATTTTGCTCTTGCTCAGGCTAAATATTTTATCCCTTTTGGACAGCAAAATGTGTGTGTGTGTGTGTGTGTGTGTGTGTGTGTGTGTGCCTGTATACTATTTCCAAGCCCTAGTAATTATAAGGTAAATTTTAAAGCAAATATTATACAAGTTGTCTTGAAATTGGTTAATCATTTTAACTGATACCTTGTGTTCCAGTTGCAAAAAAAAAGAAAGAAAGGAGAATGGGGAATAGAAATATTTGAAAAGACTAAACGGGAGAGTGTCATATCAACACTGACACATACACAACATAAATAACCTCTTGAATACATAAAGTATACTATAGCTTACAAAGTGCTTCCACCTACAAAACATCTGTACTGTAACTCTCAATACTACCCCACATATGAAGTAGGCAGACTAAGTATAAATAGCATCATTTTAAAAATCAGAAAAAAAAAAGACTTAGATCTAGAGTCTTATTTAGGAGCCTTGAGTCGAGAATTTCTTCTGCACTGTCATTTCCACATCTATTAGCCTTCACTTACATAGTGTTTACCAGTAGAAGAAACCATTAAAAGTGCTTTATGTTGACTCACTTAATGTCTAAAATGCCTAGGTAAACATACTCTGATTCAAAATGCAATTGAATTTTTTATGTAAACTAACGAAAATATAATTCACAGTGGGAATGGGTGGGCATTCATTACCAAAAAATGTTAATGTTGGCTATGTGAATGGCACACATTTAAATGGTTTGTGCTGCATTTGCTCAACACTAAACACTCTTCAAAATGCTTCCCCCCATACCGTGTCTTTTGATCCTCACCAGATCCGCATTTGACACAGCAGGGAAGCTGAGGCTCCGTCTCCCAGAGCTCAGTCACATTAGCCATATTTCGACAAGAAGCTACACTGTTAGTGCTGGTGGGTGGTAGATGTTGGAAGGGAACTGGAAAGGGAAAAAGTAAGGGGCGGGGAGTGGGGTGGAGGAAAAACCCAAGGGGTAGAGAATGGCTCAGAGGACAAAGTCCTCCAAGCAAGGTGAAGGTTTGCTTCGAGGGGCTCAGGGTCAAGATGAGGCTTTCTCTTGCTTTGTGCTTCAGCCTTCACCGCGTCCAGCCTTCTCACTTTCCAGATTCATTCTCCTTCATCTTGAACCTTTAATGTGCTCAAGAGGCTGTACACACAAATATTTTCTCCACAGGCATCTTGTAACTCTATCTGCAGGCACACTCTAGGGCCTGACAAGGAGACAGGGTGGGTAGGGTGGGAGCTGGGAGACCAGTGGCTATTGTCTCCAGTGGCAGCCTGATGTGTGTGTGTGTTGTAGGGGTGGGGCAGGGGGATAATTCACAGGATGCAGAGCTTCAAACGTGTGGGTGAAAGATGCAGGTGTCCTCTTGATCATGGGGACGGCTTGCCACATCCATGCCAGAGTGCCAGCGCCATCTCACTCAATGCTGCACGCTACAGTGCTGGTGTCTTGGGTCAAGGTGAGGTCACAGATTGTGGGCCAGGACTTGAGGGTTCTAACCACCTCTTGGCAAGATTGCCCAGCCTTGTCATTTAATTTTTCACTTCAACAATCATTTATCAAACACTGAAAACGAGCACCATACCAAGATCTGGGGACAGAAGTAGTCTTTCATTTATTATAAAGTATTTTATATTTTATTTAACTTGTTATAAATTAATATATATAATAGTCACTATATACTAAGCACTGTTCTAATTGCTTTCTTCCTAATTTAATCATCACTCTCCATTTCACAGGTAAGAACATTGAGACACAGAAAAGTTAAGAAGCTTGCCTGAGGTCATATTGCTGGTGACTGTGAGAGCTGGAAATTGAATCCATGCTGCAAAAGTTCAGACTAAATGGTGAGACTTTATTTTGGGGGGCTCCAAAATCACTGCAGATGGTGACTGCAGCCATGAAATTAAAAGATGCTTGCTTCTTGGAAGAAAAGCTATGACCAACCTAGACAGCATATTAAAAAACAGAGACATTACTTTGCTGACAAAGGTCCATCTAAGTCAAAGCTATGGTTTTTCCAGTAGTCATGTATGGATGTGAGAGTTGAACTATAAAGAAAGCTGAGCACCAAAGAATTGATGCTTTTGAACTGTGGTGTTGGAGAAGACGCTTGAGAGTCCCTTGGACTGCAAGGAGTCCAGTCCATCCTAAAGGAAATCAGTCCTGAATATTCATTGGAAAGACTGATGCTGAAGCTGAATCTCCAAAACTTTGGCCACCTGATGTGAAGAACTGACTCAGTGGAAAAGACCCTGATGCTGGGAAAGACTGAAGGCGGAAGGAGAAGGGGACCACAGAGGATGAGATGGTTGGATGGCATCACCAACTCAATCAACCTGAGTTTGAGTAAACTCTGGGAGTTGGTGATAGACAAGGAGGCCTGGCATGCTGCAGTCCATGGGGTCACAAAGGGTTGGATACGACTGAGTGACTGAACTAAACTGAAATGTTTGTAACCACTGTCTTTCAAAATCTCTGCCCTAAATAAGTTGTAGTCCAGAGTGCCAGACAATATTTAGACATGACAGAGTAAAATGATTGTTGTAATAGAGATATGTGCAAAGTGCTATGGAAATTTAAACAAGCTATACTGCCCCACACTTCTCCAGTCCCGGCAGCTGTATCCCTGGTCTCCTCGCACCCTATTCTCACTAGACCTCCTACTGACCTAGTTCCATATCTGACAAAGAGACCAACTCTATCACTGTCAGGGTTGGGGGTAGGGGGTTTCAGCTTCCTATGCCAGGAGGGCAGGCACTGGCATGCAGACAGTCTTGTCTCTGGTCCTGCTTAGGTGCTTGCTCTCTAAATGGGTGCCTTCAGCCTTAATCTTCTGACCAAGCCCCATGTCGTATCATTAGTCCAATAAATTTCACTTCTGCCTTGGCCCCTGCTGGGGCTCTTTGGAAAGTCTCATTTCTGGTGGAAGGGGATCTGGCTGTGACATTTCAGTTCTCATCCAAGAACAAGGTTTGGGGCATTCTTCCAGCCACTCTACCCCTCTCATGGCTTTGAGTATGTCCTCCAAAGCTTGGACATAGAGGATGACCTTCTCTACAGAAGAGGGCCTCTTCTCATTGAATGGTCACTGGATATTTTTCCCATGAGAACTTCTAAACAAGCCCCTGAGGTCTGGCATGCCTTTAGGACTGAAGCTCTGCTTTCTCTCTCCAGGCTTGTCTCCATTTCTACATCTGAGGTCCTGAGACTTCTGACTGATGTCACCACCATTGCTTGCCTGTCCCAGACACCCCTCTTACCACTCCCCTTAGCCAATCACATGCCAGGGCCAACATCTCTCTCCACACCCCACACATCCTCTGCCCCATTTATCACAGCCCTTCCCTGTCCTATGCAGCTGGTTCTGCAAGACTATCCTGATGTCTCCTCCAGAGACCTCTTCGATTACCGGTAATTTGTCAGCAATCTTCACACTTGAACTGTTTGTTTATATCAGAGTCTAGCCATTGGTCTCACCTTATTATTATTATTTTTTTGATGTTTTTGTCTCAAGAAAATCAGCCATTCCTAACATGTAAGACACTGGCATTTTTCACTTAGCTTTTTCTTCTGGATCCGTGAGACAAGGGCTCCAATTGTATGTTATATAATCTAGAGGAAAAGGAGATAAAAAATTCAGTCCCAATATGCTATAATAAACATATTTGACATTCTTTGACTGTTTAAGATATGCTAGGCATCCACTACATACTTATATCCACTTTCTCATCTATCCTTAGAAAGTTATATGAAATTGGTTATTATAACCATTTTACAAATGGGGAAACTGAGGCATGAAAATTAAACCATTTGATGGTCACACAGCTAACAAGTGGAGGAACTAGTTATTAAAGCCAGGTCTGTCTGCCTGTAAAGTGAGTTCCAACCACCATCATTCTTCTTTCTTCATTTCTTGCTTCTGAGCCTTGTTTTCCTTACTGTAAAATAAGGGGGTAAAATGAATCACAGGCTTCAAAATTCTGTTTCAGCTTGAGAAGAACGTGTATCTAGCAGTGCAGATCAGAGTTCATGTGACGCTGTTTTCCTTGCATCCTGCTTCATCTTTTTCCCCTGGAGGGGCATCAACTCTGTCTTCCAGATCAATGGGTGTCCTTTGAAGGAGGGGGCTGTACAATCTTGGAGGCTTGAAGCAGGTTATATTCAGTTCCACAGTGACTTTCTTCTAACTGCAGCAATTTAGTGTCTTATACCTATTAGGAGTTTAATAATTTTTATGAAAAAATAGAAAGCTTAGAGTTTGGGAAACTTGTAGCCAAGAGAAACCTGAAGGCATGTTTTCATCTAACTTAAAAACTAGCTCTGATTGGGAGTTAAGCCAGTTTTGAGGTACTCAGTGATCCAGCCAGTGGAAACTCCCTCATCACCATCCAGTACTCCCCTTCCCCTGCAAAAAATAAAACAACAACAAAAACTTCTTAGAGTAGGAAGGACTTGGGAAGTCATACTACATGATGTCTTCATTTTGCGTGTGGGTGAATTCAGCCCAGGAGAGGATCCAGTTGCCTGGTGACTCAGTCACAGGACGGTACCCTGAAATGTTCAGCTATTTTTACGGAGAGTTTATTTGCCATAAACATCTTGGCTGCAAGCATTTTAGCTACAAACATTTTTACCGCTTAACTAATTGGCCTTCAGACAATTCTGCTGTGGAAGATACAATAACTGGTTGACAATTTTTGGCTTGCACTTGGTTTTAACTGGTTGAAAGGAATTAGTGTTTCTTCCAGTTAGTGATGTCACTGATGGCTTTATTGAGCTGATGATGATTTACACCAAGAGTTAGTATATTTGGAGACACACTACATTGGAAAAGAAAGTATGAGGGCCTCAAAGGTGCAGAGTTGAACCCATATTTCCTCTGGAACTTTGGAATGTCTGTCACTGGACATGTGACAAAATGCCAAGAACAAGCCACAGTATAGAGGCTTTCATAATGCAATACAAAGCCCAGTCACAAACATGTATCCTAGTATTTGGAAGCTGATCTCTCTTTCTGTTTTTTTTTTGTTTTACTTTTGACTTTTTTTTTTTTTTTTTTTTGGCCATGCCATGGCTTGTGGGACCTTAGTTCCTGAACGGGTTTGAACCCAGGCCCTTGGTAGTGAAAGTGTAGGGTCCTAACCACTGGACCACCAGGGAATTCCTTAATGAAGGAGGAAATTTTAGCAAAAGAGAAAATGTCCAATGTCGAAAGAGAAGACTAATCAATAAGGAAAAAGAAAAATATATAAACACTATAAATAAAGGAGTTGGAAGGCAAATGCTCAGGTACAAACCACAGAATGTCATTTATTTGCACAGGATTGCCACGAATCTACACACATTATCAGTTCAGTTCAGTCGCTCAGTCGTGTCCGACTCTCTGTGACCCCATGAACCACAGCACGCCAGGCCTCCCTGTCCATCACCAACTCCAGGAGTTTACTCAAACTCATGTCCATTGAGTCAGTGATACCATCCAACCACCTCATCCTCTGTCATCCCCTTCTCCTCCTGCCCTCAATCTTTTCCAGCATCAGGGTCTTCTCAAGTGAGTCAGCTCTTCACATCAGGTGGCCAAAGTATTGGAGTTTCAGCTTCATCAGTCCTTCCAATGAACACTCAGGACTGATCTCCTTTAGGATGGACTGGTTGGATCTCCTTGCAGTCCAAGGGACTCTCAAGAGTCTTCTCCAACACCACAGTTCAAAAGCAGCAATACTTCAGTGCTCAGCTTTCTTTATAGTTCAACTCTCACATCCATACATGACTACTGGAAAAACCATAGCCTTGACTTGACTAGCCCATACTAGACTACTGGACAAACCATAGCCTTTGTTGGCAAAGTAATGTCTCTGTTTTTTAATATGCTGTCTAGGTTTGTCATAACTTTCCTTCCAAGGAGTAAGTGTCTTTTAGTTTCATAGCTGCAGTCACCATCTGCAGTGATTTTCGAGCCCAGAAAAATAAAGTCAGCCACTGTTTCCCCATCTATTTGCCTTGAAGTGATGGGACCAGATGCCATGATCTTAGTTTTCTGAATGTGGAGCTTTAAGCCAACTTTTTCACTCTCCTCTTTCACTTTCATCAAGAGGCTCTTTAGTTCTTCTTCACTTTCTGCCATAAACGTGGTGTCATCTGCATATCTGACGTTATTGATATTTCTCCCGGCAATCTTGATTCCAGCTTATGCTCCATCCAGCCCAGCGTTTCTCATGATGTACTCTGCATATAAGTTAAATAAGCAGGGTGACAATATACAGCCTTGATGTACTCCTTTTCCTATTTGGAACCAGTCTGTTGTTCCATGTCCAGTTCTAGACTCAAATATTTTATATTTTGCAATAAAGGTTTTTTTTTTTTTGTTATTCATGTTTTATTATGTCCTTCTTCATGTCCCTCTTTTATTTTTCATGATTTTATCTTTCATGGCAAAATTGCCTTATGATAAATCGGTTATGTCATGAAAATGTTTGCAGCAAGAAGGTTTGCAGCAAAGATGTCCAACAAAGATACTTTAGGTGAAAACATCCAATCTGGTTATCATCATCTTGTTAGGAAAACGATGCCAAGAGCTTAGTGGTTGCTGTTTTTTCCTGAATTATTGCATTCTTTACAAATGAAGAAAGAACTGAAATCTGAATTGCAGCACCACCTGCTCTCTGAACACTTGAGCAGTTTTTGCTTTCACACCCACCAGCTACATCTTCCAGCTAAATGCTCCGCAGGAAACCCTTCATCTCCAAGGCGACACTATAGTTCTTTGCAATCACTGCTTATGCTGTTATTATCAGTATTTAAAAAAATATATTTAACAGTCTTAAATTCACTGAAGTTGTTCAGTTCCATCCAAGAAAAGGATTGGCCAAGATCAAATTAGCATTTAGTTAGCTATTTTAAATACAATTCAAGCTTGTTGAACTATGATGACAGGATGTCTCAGAATGGATCATATACAGAATTTCCCTTTAAATTCAAATTCTCCCATGCTTAAGAGAAAAGTGCAAAAGGGAGATGTGAGCTGACAAAACCAAGACAGTTCATCTCCATCATAGAAGAGGCATATCTTTAAAGCAACAAGAATAATTTTTTTGCATGGAAATTCTCAGAGTCAAGTTCAGAAAATTTCCGAGAGTCAGAATGATCCCCTAAGCAAGATTTTAAGTAAGATATTTTGAGATCCCATACCAAGGTCCCTGGTGAGAAGCTAACAGTAGAGGGGACAGAGTCAGGAGCAGGACTATGGGATCTTCTCTGACTTGCAAGCTCTGACTCTGACTGTGGTGATCATCAGTTCAAACTACATCATCCACAGGAGTGTGGGAACTCAACTCAGTGAGCTGGTAGAGCCAGAAGGGAGATCCAGTCTGACAGGTGGGGCCGGGGGTGGGGGGGTGGGGCAGGAGTGTCCAGGCAATCATGATGTGGAGTCAGGTAAGTGCACCAGCATGATGGTATAGTCCAGATGAACTGCTATTTTTGAGCATGACTTCAGGACTCACTGGGAGTTGGGAAGGAGAATAGAATCCAGTGCCCAAGAAAAGGAGAATGGCCAGACATATGTAGAGATCCTGCTGCTGCTGCTGCTAAGTCACTTCAGTCGTTTCCGACTCTGTGTGACCCCGTAGACGGCAGCCCACCAGGCTCTCCCGTCCCTGGGATTCTCCAGGCAAGAATACTGGAGAGGGTTGCAATTTCCTTCTCCAATGCATGAAAGTGAAAAGTGAAAGTGAAGTCACTCAGTTGTGCCTGACTCTTAGTGCGACCCCATGGACTGTAGCCTGCCAGGCTCCTCTGTCCATGGGATTTTCCAGGCAAGAGTACTGGAGTGGGTTGCCATTGCCTTCTCCATTCCTAAGCCTGGTCAAATGGCTAGTATTTATAAACACTACAGTTTCATCAGGAAAAAGGGACAGAAACGTTTATTCATATTGACTGAGCAAGCACAGCAAGAAGTAGGTGAGGCCTGTAGCTTGGATGAGGGAGCATGCCAGGTCACAGTTCACTTTGGCATGGTGACTTCCATGCCCAAGAAGAAGAAAACCACCTAGACCTCTCCTGGTAGATGGGCTCAGGGTACTCCAGGTCTCCAGGCTTGACTTGGGGCAGAGAAGTAGAGGCCTCAATGCCCATCACCACACAAAGTCTGGAAGTCAGGGACTGTACTCATGCTTTAAAGGGCACTGCTCACCTATGCCCCAGCTATAGCACCACAGATGGGCACGTGGCTAACCTCTGGCAGAGAGAATGCAGGTGCCATTCTTCTGCCTCGATGTCTGGGCCTCTCTCCATCACCATCAACTGAGAAACCTGTCAGGTACTCAGAAGCCCACCTCTTTCAAGTGAGATGGCTGCAATCAGATCAATGTGTTGCCTCCCCTAGGTAATATATTTGTACTTATAGATACGTGTGTACGTCACTTTAGTCGCATCCAACTCTTTGCAACTCCGTGGACTGTAGCCTGCCAGGATCCTCTGTCCATGACATTCTCCAGGCAAGAATACTAGAGTGGGTTGCCATGCCCTCCTCCAGGGAATCTTCCTCATCCAGGGATTGAACCCATGTCTAATTATGTCTTCTGCAGTGGCAGGCAGATTCTTTATCACTAGCACCACCTGAGAAACCCAATGAATACATATCCAAGGTCAAAAAATGTAGCTCTTAAACTTAACATCAGTATATTTTCTGAAATGGTATAAATTTGGGGCTCTGATGCTTGGCTTATAAGGAAGAAGAGGGAAGAAAATAAACTGGGGCTATGGTGATTTTTGTGTTGTGGATTAGTTGTGAGTCATCTTTACATTTTTCTTAAAGACTGTCCTGATCTAAAAAGTAACCACTATGGAAACCTCTCATATTTTCTAGCACTTGAATATTTTGGAAGCACTATATAATTTTATGATCATAAACTTAGGTGTATAGATTATATTTTAGTATTCCCATTTGACAGTTACAAAGTTAAAGCTTCAAACAGTGGAGTCATTTGTCAAGAGTTATCAGTTGTCAGTAGAGGAGTGTGAGCCCAAACTTGCTCCTTTATCTTCTGAGTTTCAGACCCTGGGCTTGTGTAAAAGAATTTTGTACCGGACACTTACTGAAAATGGCAAGACCGATTTATTTGAGATAACTGCAGTAGGGGAGAGACTTCAGTGTATCATCTGAGCTCACCTCCACTAAACAAAAAGCAGAAGGCTTTTTAAATTCTGGAGGACACTGAAGGAAAAGTACTAACGGCTGCTGAGGGGTGGACAGTCAGTGTGATCAGGCCATCTGTGTTCACTGTCTGGTACTTATCAAAGTTAGGCTTCCACTATCCTACAGACACCGGGTAACATTGGCTCTTTCTTGGCATTTACATTTCAAAGGGATGGGTCCCAGGTCCTTGAAAAGGACGTTCCTGGGTTGCAGAAGATACGTCTCAAACGGACAGAGAAAGGATTTACCATTGTAAGTTTTATAAAATATATGGTCTAAGAAAAGAGAAGTCGGAGGCTTATAGTCAGGTTTTGGCTGGAATGAGCAGTACATTCTTTTGGCATTAAGCTTCCACAGGCAGGCTCTTTAAGGGAACTTGAATAGTCATCCTAGGGACACAGCCTCAAGCTGATAGCCTAGAGTGTGTTCAAGTCTCTTAGTGTGGAGGTAGATGAAGTCATTTGTGCCAAGAGTTGTGCAGATTTCACCTGCTACCATTCTGAGTGGGTTCTCCATTTTAGTGCTAGATGGACTGGATCTCAGGCTTCTGGGGATGTCTCCCTGATTCCAGCCCTAGAGAGAAACTACTTCATGTTTCAGAATCCTGACAACTCCAAGCCATGTCTGTGCTTAATTTCTCACCATCCTACTAGAATCCAAGTGAAGGGTTACTTTCTCTTAGGCTAAAGGGCCAACTATCCCACTTTCTGCCTTGTGTCTCAGGAGTACCATTGTCCTATAGCTGTTAGACAACTGTGGCCTTGCACCCTAGAGGGAGCCAAACTTTTCACTAAATCTATTTGCTCTGGAAAACTTGCTGAAAGACTCAGCAGGGGGAGCAAAGATATTATTATTATTTTCCACTGTTTGATTCATGTAGCATTCATTAGATGATTATAACCGTTGGAATTTGATGGATGGAGCAGTCTCTCTTGTCACTATATTTCTGAGTTGCTCTGTAGCTACTCAGTAATTACCACGCAGCAAAGTGGGGGCATGTTCAAAAATGCTAATGAATTATCAGTTTTCTTTAAGCCTCATTAGATTTCTGGATAGCAAAACCTCCCATTGACAAGATCTCATCCAACATGATTTACTGAAGTCTCTTGTTGCTTGTCAGGCACAGCAGTATCTCTGCATGCATGAGGAAGTGTGGAAAACACAGTGGTTTCCCACCGTGCCATTATCTTACACATTTGTTTTTGTTAGAGCTTTTTGTGTATGCATCTGTGGTGTATGTATGTTGTGGAGGTGGAATAGCGTAGACTGAGGTCACTGAAGAAGCTTTCAAAAAGGGCAGTACTGAATTCTATTATAGAACTGAATTTTCTGGTTGGAAATTATTTTAGATTGATCTTGAACTCTTGCCTTTCAATTCCAAATCTACTTTTCTCATATAAGTAAATGGTAAAACAATCTGCCCAGTTCTTTTGGCCAAAAGCCTAGGCATCATCCTTGATCACCTTCTCTCCCTTAGCTCTCACATCCAATCCATCAGCAAATCCAGATGGCTCTACCTCCAAAAGCTATCTCAACTCTATCCTCTTCTATCTCTATTACCATATCTCTAGGCAAAGCCACTTTCATCTCTTTTCTAGTCTATTGTACCCACTTCATCCTTTGGTCTCCTTCTTGCCCCCTTAAAATTCATTATTCCCTAAGTAGTCAGAATGACCTTTATGAAAATAATTCAGATTGTTGCACACCACTCTCCTGCTTCCCCCCACAGTGATACAGTGAGGCAAGCAGAATAAAACTCAAAGTCCTTTACACAGTTGACATGGTCTTATAGGAACTGGCTCTTATCTACCCCTCAAACCTCATCTCTTGGTTTTCTCTCCACCATTCACTACCTCCTAGACAGGCCTAACTCATTCCTACCTTGGAGCCTTTGCATTTCCTGTCATCTCTGCCTGGAACCTTATTTCCTCTGAGTTTCACATGGATGGGTCCTTTATTATTTGGGTTTCAGCTCAAATGTCATCTCAAATTAATTCCTCAGAGAGCAGCCTTCTACCTTCAGACACTTTTTACAAGACTGCTCAGCTTTGTTTTCTTCAGAGCAATTATTATTTCTTGGGATTTTATAACAGTTTTAATGTCTGTTTATTGCCTGCCTCCCACGACTTGCACACAAGCGTTGTGAGGACAGGGACCTTGCTCTTCTTGGCACCTGCTAACCTTTAGCTATACCCAGAAGAGAGCCTTGCACATAACAGGAGCTTACAGGAAATTGACTGAAGGGATGAAGGAGTGAAAGAAGAAATGAAGGAATCTGGTACAACTTCTTTCTTCATGAAATGAAGAAACTGAAGTCACAAATTCAAAGTGGTTTGACCAAAATTACAAAGAGGAGACTGTACTGTGCTCCTGATCTCCACTTTCATGATCTTTCCCACATCTCAAAGTGGTTGTCAACCAGGGTGATTTTGCCCACCAGGGGACATTTGATAATATCTGGAGAGATTTTTGGTTGTCTTAACTGTGGAGAGATTGCTACTGGCAGTGAGAACAAAGCCTGAGATGCTGCTAAACATACTACAATACACAGGACAATCTCTAGCAACAAAGAATTCTCTGGTTAAAGATGTCAGGAGTGCTGAAGTTGAAACCCCCAAGCAAGTCAAAACCTCCAAATCCCCTAACTTAAAGGAAGGTTACTCCTCCTGCTTTCTTTGTTCTTCTTCTGGGCCACTGGAAAACCTTACATAAACCAGCTTTTCTGTCCAATGAGTAGTCACTTTCCATCCAAGAAAGATGCTGTCTTTGATCACCAGATTCATCTTTTCTCTCTTGAAGGTAAGTTTTCCAACATCTAATTAGCATAGAACATGCCGCTGAGTTGACATTCAATTAATATTAGTTTTAAAGTTTGTTAAAGAAATTAGCTGCTTTAGCATTCCTTTCTGCTCATCTACATTGTATCTTTCAGTCCTAAATTATACCACTTCCAGGGGGTCTTTTCTGAGTCCTAGGCAGAGTTCGTATCTCCCTTACATAATATTCTCCTAGTACTCAACTTATTTTATTAAAAAAAATTTTTTTTTCATTTATTTTTATTAGTTGGAGGCTAACTACTTTACAATGTTGTAGTGGTTTTTGCCATACATTGACATGAATCAGCCATGGATTTACATGTGTTCCCCATCCTGAACCTCCTTCCCACCTCCCTCCCCACCCCATCCCTCTGGGTCTTCCCAGTGCACCAGCCCCGAGCACTTGTCTCATGCATCCAACCTGGACTGGTGATCTGTTTCACACCTGATAATATACATGTTTCGATGCTGTTCTCTCAGATCATCCCACCCTCGCTTTCTCCCATAGAGTCCAAAATTCTGTTCTATACATCTGTGTCTCTTTTTCTGTCTTGCATATAGGGTTATCATTACCATCTTTCTAAATTCCATATATATGCATTAGTATACTGTATTGGTGTTTATGTTTCTGGCTTACTTCACTCTGTATAATGGGCTCCAGTTTCATCCATCTTATTAGAACTGATTCAAATGAATTCTTTTTAATGGCTGAGTAATATTCCATTGTGTATATGTACCATAGCTTTCTTATCCATCGTCAGTTGACGGGCATCTAGGTTGCTTCCATGTCCTGGCTATTATAAACAGTGCTGCGATGAACACTGGGGTGTACGTATCTCTTTCAGATCTAGTTTTCTCAGTGTATATGCCCAGCAGTGGGATTGTTGGGTCGTATGGCAGTTCTATTTCCAGTTTTTTAAGGAACCTCCACACTGTTCTCCATAGTGGCTGTACTAGTTTGCATTCCCACCAACAGTGTAAGAGGGTTCCCTTTTCTCCACACCCTCTCCAGCATTTATTGCTTGTAGACTTTTGGATAGCAGCCATCCTGACTGGCGTGTAATGGTACTTCATTGTGGTTTTGATTTGTATTTCTCTGGTAATGAGAGATGTTGAGCATCTTTTCATGTGTTTGTTAGCCATCTGTATGTCTTCTTTGGAGAAATGTCTGTTTAGATCTTGGGCCCATTATTGGAATACAAGCAAAAATAAACAAATGGGACCTAATCAAACTTAAAAGCTTTTGCACAACAAAGGAAACTATAAGCAAGGTGAAAAGACAGCCTTCAGAATGGGAGAAAATAATAGCAAATGAAGAAACAGACAAAGGATTAATCTCAAAAATATACAAGCAACTCCTGCAGCTCAATTCCAGAAAAATAAATGACCCGATCAACTTATTTTAAATGAAATACTGACTTAAACCCAGGAGTCACTCATTTTCCCACCACCCCTAGTGGTCTCTGCATTCCTCGAGGGCAGGTACCAAGTCTCAGCAGAGCACTGTGCAGAGTGGGTGCTCAGTGAGTACATTTCGAAAGGAAGACACATGTCTCTGACAGGCTGCATATCCATTTAAAGTGACAACAAAGAAAACCTTGCAAAATAAGCACAAGAGAGAAGGAAATGCTTTCCTCATTCACTGTAGCCAAAGGAAGTTGGGAGGCAGGCTTTTTAATTGATGTATCTTTTCAGAATATCACTTCTCTTTTGTGGATGAACGCAGGCATTCACGAGGCGGGCCAGTGGAGCCCGCTCCCCACCAACTAGAGAACAGACAGAATGAACAGTTATCTCTAAATTGATGGCGAGCTTCCCAGGAGTGGGAGGAAGTATGGTCTCTGCAAATCCCTAAGCGAATGACAGGGACAGGTGGGGAGCAGGCTCTGTGATCAGCACCCCAAGGGAGATAAGGAAAACAAAGTAGCAACCTCTCCTGCTTTCTGGAAGCGGGCTTGTTAGCCTTAAGCTTCCTGTGCTATTTAACTCAACACAGCTGCAAACAAACAAGATTAGACTTGAATGATTGATTTCCTTTTAAAATAGAACATGAAACAAAAGCGTTTTTGTTGTTGTCACTGTGGGCAAAGCAATGGCAGTGCCTGTGGAGAAAAACAATTCCAATACACTGATTCCTTCCACGTTAGCTTAAATGACTTGTTTAAAACACAAAACCTTAAACCTAGAAAGGCCAGTTAGAAATATTTCTATGTTCCCATTTTATGGAGGAGGAAACTGAGACCTGAGGAGGAAAAAGGACTGACCCCCCAAAATCACACAACAATGACAAAGTCAAAGTCTAGAACTAAGTTTCCTATCTCCTGGGTCTACTCAGATATCTGTGATGTGGAGAGGGGGAAGATCTTTGAATCAAAGATTCTCAATATCTGAGCTCCAGATTTTATCAAACTATAAATTGTGCAACTTTGGGCAAGTCACTTTTCCTTGCTTCACCTCCCTCATCTGTGAAATAATGAGTTTAGAATGAATGACCCATAAGACTCCTCCCAGTAGCAAAGTTATCTAACCATGATTTCAGTAAATGTTAATATCAAACAAATAAATAACATTACAGCATGCATATTACATACCAGATGCTGTGCAAAATGTTTTTTTGTTTTTTCACGAGATAGCTTATTTAATCTTTACAGCCCTGCATAGTAGGCGTGTTTGTCACTCTATTTGCATATGAGAAAGCTGGAATTCAGGTTAAGTAACCAGCTCAGAGTCACACAACTGGTATGTGGTGACAGTGGGATCTGAGCATCTACCTGTCTGACTTCAGAAATGGAACTTCCAAGGTCAACAAGTGTTCAAATGCTAGTACTGTCCAGTTCTTCCAGGGAATAAGGACTTGTGCCCATCTCCACAGAGGTCCCCCCAGTTTAGGACACTCTGATTGTGACAGAGTAAAACAGACAAAGTGTAGCTTGTACCCATTGATCCAATAATGCTGCAAGACCACCAACAAGTGTGATATCTTTTCTATAAAATAGCTCCTTAGATAAGACAGGATTGCTTTTATGACCCTTATTCTAAGAATCTTCTCCAAATTTCCAGTTACCTCTCTGGTTCTTTGTTTGGGCCTGTGTTCAACTCCCTTACTAGTCTCAGCAAAATAACTCTGCTCTCACCCAAAATATCTCATACTTTCTACTTAGAGTGTAATTACTGATCAGCTCCCCAGTAATTGCTAGAGAGGTAGGAGCAGAGCGCGTGATTTCAGTGCAAACTAGAACATGGTCTCTTTTGTTCGGGGCCATGATAGAGTCACAGGGATTTACCCTTCCATCTTACACAATTTAAAATTAAAAAAAGCAAGGTAACACAAAGAAAGGAAATAATAAAAAGCAGCAATGTATGAAATAGAAAATAGAATAATAATAGAGAAAAATCAATGATTTGAGGAGATTACTAAAATTGGTAAATCCTGTAGTCATACTGATTAGGGAAAAAAAGAAAGAAAGAATACAGGAAAAACCAATATCAGGAATGAAAAAGGGCATTGCTATAGATTTTATTGATGTTAAAAGGATAAAAACTAAACATTATGAATAACTTTATGCCAATATATTCTATATATTATTTGAAATGGACAAATGCTTTGAAAAACACAAATTTCCAAATTCACTAAAAAAAGCTAACCCTAATATACCCATTTTTATTAGAGATATTGAATAAATAATAACCTTTCAGAAAAAGAGAAATCACCATACCCACATACTTTCAATGGTGGATTCTTTCAACCATTGAAAAAAGAAATTTTACTAATTCTCCATAATCTCTTCCATAAAATAAAAGCAGAAGGAACACTTTCTATCTCATCTTTTGAAGCCAGCATTGTCCTAGATATCCTAGCTAGAAAAAGATATTGCATAAAAAGGAAGCATAAAACTATATCCCTATTTATGCAAAAATTCCTAACAAAATTTAAGTAAATTTAACAGTATGGAAGGAGATTAACACATGATGAATAAGTGAGGTTTATCACATAAACATGCTTTCTTAAACATCTGAAAATCAATCAGTGGAATTTACCATATTAAAAGATTTTTTTAAAAACCCCTACATGATCATCTCAATAGATATAGAAGAAAACATTTGTTAGAATTCAATGTCTATTCATGGTTAAAAGCTCCTAGCAACCTATGAATAGAAGGGATTTTTTCAACCTCATAAACAGCATCGATAAAAGAAAAACTTGCAACTAACACAATACTTAATGATAAAGACTGAATGCTTCACTGTAAGAGTGGGGAGAAAAAGTCATGAACACTTGTTCCCAATACTTTTTTTCAGCATTGTAATAGAAGTTTTGAGTTCAGTTCAGTTCAGTCGCTCAACCCTGTCGGACTATTTGCGACTCCATGAACCGCAGCGCGCAAGGCTTCCCTGTCCATCACCAACTCCAAGAGTTCACCCAAACCCATGTCCATTGAGTCAGTGATGCCATCCAACCATCTCATCCTCTGTTGTCCCCTTCTCCTCCTGCCCTCAATCTTTCCCAGCATCAAGGTCTTTTCCAATGAGTCAATTCTTTGCATTAGGTGGCCAAAGTATTGGAGCTTCAGCTTCAACATCAGTCCTTCCAATGAACACCCAGGACTGATCTCCTTTAGGATTGACTGGTTGGATCTCCATGCAGTCCAAGGGACTCTCAAGAGTCTTCTCCAACACCACAGATCAAAAGCATCAATTCTTTGGTGCTCAGCTTTCTTTATAGTCCAACTTTCACATCCATACATGACTACTGGAAAAACCATAGCCTTGACTAGACGGACCTTTGTTGGCAAAGTAATGTCTCTGCTTTTAAATGTGCTGTCTAGGTTAGTCATAACTTTCCTTCCAAGAAGTAAGCGTCTTTCAATTTCATGGCTGCAATCACCATCTGCAGTGATTTTGGAGCCCAGAAAAATAAAGTCAGCCACTGTTTCCCCATCTATTTGCCTTGAAGTGACAGGACTGGATGCCATGATCTTAGTTTTCTGAATGTGGAGCTTTAAGCCAACTTTTTTTTTTTTTTAATTAATTAATTTATTTATTTATTCAGTGGGTTTTGTCATACATTGACATGAATCAGCAATAGATTTACACGTATTCCCCATCCCGGTCCCCCCTCCCACCTCCCTCTCCACCCGATTCCTCTGGGTCTTCCCAGTGCACCAGGCCCGAGCACTTGTCTCATGCATCCCACCTGGGCTGGTGACCTGTTTCACCATAGATATATACATGCTGTTCTTTCGCAACATCCCACCCTCACCTTCTCCCACAGAGTTCAAAAGTCTGTTCTGTACTTCTGTGTCTCTTTTTCTGTTTTGCATAAAGGGTTGTCGTTACCATCTTTCTAAATTCCATATATATGTGTTAGTATGCTGTAATTTTCTTTATCTTTCTGGCTTACTTCACTCTGTATAATGGGCTCCAGTTTCATCCATCTCATTAGAACTGGTTCAAATGAATTCTTTTTAATGGCTGAGTAATATTCCATGGTGTATATGTACCACAGCTTCCTTATCCATTCATCTGCTGATGGGCATCTAGGTTGCTTCCATGTCCTGGCTATTATAAACAGTGCTGCGATGAACATTGGGGTGCATGTGTCTCTTTCAGATCTGGTTTCCTCAGTGTGTATGCCCAGAAGTGGGATTGCTGGGTCATATGGCAGTTCTATTTCCAGTTTTTTAAGAAATCTCCACACTGTTCTCCATAGCGTTAAGCCAACTTTTTCACTCTCCTCTTTCACTTTCATTAAGAGGCTCTTTAGCTCTTCACTTTCTGCCATAAGGGTGGTGTCATCTGCACATCTGAGGTTATTGACATTTATCCCGGCAATCTTGATTCCAGCTTGTACTTCTTCTAGCCCAGTGTTTCTCGTGATGTATTCTGCATGTAAGTTAAATAAGCAGGGTGACAATATACAGCCTTGATGTACTCCTTTTCCTATTTGGAACCAGTCTGTTGTTCCATGTCCAGTTCTAACTGTTGCTTCCTGACCTGCATATAGATTTCTCAAGAGGCAGGTCAGGTGGTCTGGTATTTCCATCTCTTTCAGAATTTTCCTTTCAGAATTTCTCTTTCAGTTTATTGTGATCCACACAGTCAAAGGCTTTGGCACAGTCAATAAAGTAGAAATAGATATTTTTCTGGAACTCTCTTGCTCTTTCAATGATCCAGCAGATGTTGGCAATTTGATCTCTGATTCCTCTGCCTTTTCTAAAACCAGCTTGAACATCTGGAAGTTCATGGTTCACGTATAGCTGAAGCCTGGCTTGGAGAATTTTAAGCGTTACTTTACTAGAGTGTGAGATGAGTGCAATTGTGCAGTAGTTTGAGCATTCTTTGGCCTTGCCTTTCTTTGGGATTGGAATGAAAACTGACCTTTTCCAGTCCTGTGGTCACTGCTGAGTTTTCCAAATTTGCTGGCGTACTGAGTGCAGCACTTTCACAGCATCATCTTTCAGGATTTGAAATAGCTCAACTGGAATTCCATCACCTCCACTGGCTTTGTTCATAATGATGCTTCCCAAGACCCACCTGACTTCACATTCCAGGATGTCTGGCTCTAGGTGAGTGTGAGTGATCACACCTTCATGATTATCTGGGTCATGAAGATCTTTTTTATGTAGTTCTTCTGTGTATTCTTGCCACCTCTTCTTAATATCTTCTGCTTCTGTTAGGTCCATAATTTCTGTCCTTTATTGAGCCCATGTTTGCATGAAATATTCCCTTGGTATCTCTAATTTTCTTGAAGAGATCTCTGGTCTTTCCCATACTATTGTTTTCTTCTATTTCTTTGCATTGATGGCTGAGAAAGGCTTTCTTATCTCTCTTTGCTATTCTTTGGAACTCTGCATTCAGATGCTTATAGCTTTCCTTCTCTCCTTTGCTTTTCTCTTCTCTTCTTTTCACAGCTATTTGTAAGGCCTCCTCAGACAGCCACTTTGCCTTTTTGCATTTCTTTTTCTTGGGGATGGTCTTGATCCCTGTCTCCTGTACAATGTCACGAACCTCCGTCCATAGTTCATCAGACTCTCTGTCTACCAGATCTAGTCCCTTAAATCTATTTCTCACTTCCACTGTATAGTCATAAGGGATTTGATTTAGGTCATACCTGAATGGTCTAGTGGTTATCCCTACTCTCTTCAGTTTAAGTCTGAGTTTGGCAATAAGGAGTTCATGATCTGAGCCACAGTCAGCTCCAGGTCTTGTTTTTGCTGACTGTATAGAGCTTCTCCATCTTTGGCTGCAAAGAATATAATCAATCTGATTTCAGTGTTGGCCATCTGGTGATGTCCATGTGTAGAGTCTTCTCTTGTGTTGTTGGAAGAGGGTGTTTGCTATGACCAGTGTGTTCTCTTGGCAAAGCTCTGTTAGCCTTTGTCCTGCTTCATTCCATACTCCAAGACCAAATTTGCCTGTTACTCCAGGTGTTTCTTGACTTCCTACTTTTGCATTCCAGTCCCCTATAATGAAAAGGACATCTTTTTGGGGTGTTAGTTCTAAAAGGTCTCGTAGGTCTTCATAGAAGCATTCAACTTCAGCTTCTGCAGCGTTACTGGTTGGGGCGTAGACTTGGATTACTGTGATACTGAATGGTTTGCTTGGAAATGAACAGAGATCATTCTGTTGTTTTTGAGATTGAATCTAAGTAGTGCATTTCAGACTCTTTCGTTGATTATGATGGCTACTCCATTTCTTCTAAGGGATTCCTGCCCATGGTAGTAGATATAATGGTCATCTGAGTTAAGTTCACCCATTCCAGTCCATTTTAGTTCTCTGATTCCTAGAATGTTGATGTTCACACTTGCCATCCATCTCCAGTTTGACCCCTTCCAATTTGCCTTGATTCCTGAACCTAACATTCCAGGTTCTTGTGCAATATTGCTCTTTACAACATCAGACCTTGCTTCTATCACCAGTCACATCCACAACTGGGTGTTGCTTTTGCTTTGGCTCCATTCCTTTATTCTTTCTGGAGTTATTTCTCCACTGATCTCCAGTAGCATATTGGGCACCTACTGACCTCGGAAGTTCATCTACAGTGTCCTATCTTTTTGCTTTTTCATACTGTTCACAGGGTTCTCAAGGCAAGAATACTGAAGTGGTTTGCCATTCCCTTCTCCAGTGGACCACATTCTGTCAGACCCCTCCACTATGACCCGTCCCTCTTGGGTGGCCCCACATGGCATGGCTTAATTTCATTGAGTTAGACAAGACTGTGGTCCATGTGATCAGATTGGCTAGTTTTCTGTGATTGTGGTTTCAGTCTGTCTGCCCTCTGATGCCCTCTCTCATTGCCTACCGTCTTACTTGGGTTTCTCTTACCTGAGACGTGGGGTATGTCTTTCACGGCTGCCCCAGCAAAATGCAGCCGCTGTCCCTTACCTTGTACGTGAAGTACTCCTCATGGCTGCCGCTCCTGACCTTGGACGTGGGGTAGCTCCTCCCGGCCTCTCCTGCACCGCACAGCCGCCACTCACTGCAATAGAGCAAGAAAAACTTTAATACAATTTGAAAAGGAAGAAATGAAATTGTCATTGTCTGATGCTGGAAAAGATTTAGTGCAGGAGAGAAGAGGGCAACAGAGGATGAGATGGTTAGATAGCATCACCAACTCAATGGACATGAGTTTGTGCAAACTCCAGGAGATAGAGAAGGACAGGGAAGCCTGGTGTGCTGCAGTCGGTGGGGTCACAAAGAGTCAGACATGACTGAGTGACTGAACCACAGCAACATGATAACATAATGCACTTGCAGAAAATCCCATGAAATCTCCAAATCAGCTACAAGAACAAGTAAGTGAGTTTATCAAGTTTGCAGAATACATAAAACTTATCTACAAGCAATAAAAATATTTTACATAAGCAATAAACTACCATAAATAGAATTTTAAAATAACGTATCATCAAACTGAAGTAATTAGTGATGAATTTGCCAAAAGATATGTAAAGCTTTTACACTGAAAACTAGAAAATATGATGAGAAATGTGAAAGAATACCTAAAGAAATAGGATATATCACACACATAGATTGGAAGACTAAATTTTTAAGAGGTTAATTTTTTTCTAAATTGATCTATAGAGTCAGTACAATTTCAATTAAAACTGCATTTTTATACAAATGTAAATTTTCAAGCTCTTTGCAAAGTCTATGACAATTCAAAGGACTCACAGTGGCTAAAACAGTTTGCAAAGCAAGAACACAGTTGCTGAATTCATACTAACTGATTTCAAAATTAATTTAAAATATTAAGACAGTATAGGATTGGGATACAGTTACAGAAACTTATCAGTGCAACAGAATAGAGTACCTCGAAGGACTCACAGTGACTAAAACAGTTTGAAAATCAAGAACAAAGTTGCTGAACTCATACTAACTGATTTCAAAATTAATCTGAAATATTAAGATGGTATAGAATTGGGATACAGTTAGAGAAACTTCTCAGTGCAACAGAATAGAGTACAGAATTAGATCCACATGAACATACATGGTAAACTGATTTTTGACAAAAATTCAAGGAAAATTAATTGGGGGAAAGGATACATTTTCAACTCATTCTACTGGCACAATTTGATAGCCATATTTTAAAAAATCAACTGCAGCTCATCACAGTATACACAATGTAACTCACATGGAACACAGACAATTGTAAGGGAAAACTACAAAACATTTGGAAGAGTGGGAAATGTCTTAGTGACATTAAGTTAGCAAAGGATATCTTAAGTAAGACACTGAGAACATGAAGTATGAAATAAAAACATAGGATGTTGAATTTTATCAAACTTGCTCTTCAAAAGATGTTGTTAAGAAAATAATAGTTATGCCACAGATTAGGGAACAACATTTTCATAATATATATCTGGCAAAAGACTTTTATCCAGGCTATGTAAAGAACTGTTACAATTCAAAAATGAGAAGACAACCTAATTTTTTTTAATGGGCAAATAATTTCAACTGGCACTCCATGAAAGAAGATATATAGATGGCATATAAGCATATAAAGAAATGCCTGACTTTATTTATTGATCTATGAAATGCAAATTAAACCACAATGATAAAACTGCACATTGATTAGAATGGCTAAGATTAAAAAACAAAAGAAAATAATTTCAAATGTTGATAAGGACAACTAGAATGCTCATGTACTGCTGGTGGGAAGATAAAATGGTACGACCACTTTGGGAAGCAGTTGTAATTTCTTATAAAGTTAAACATATACTTGCCATGCCATGCAATCATTTCACTCCTAAATACCCGCCCAAGAGAAATGAAAGTGCATATTCACAAGAAGAGCTTTACATAAATATTCATAGCAGTGCTATCAGTATTGGCTCAAAGTTGGACCTACCCAAATGTCTATCCTCAGGTCAGTGTAAACAATTTGTGACAAATCTATTCAATAGATCAATGTTCAGCAATTAAAAGGAACAGACATACATACCACAACATGGATAAATTTCAAAATTATTATACTGAGCCAGACAAAAAACTGTTCATAGTTCATGATATCATGTGTATAAAATTCTAGAAAATGCACACTGATCTACAAAAACAGAAAGCAAGTCAGTGGCTTCTTGCAAATAAGAATAGAGGAAAGGGTTTACTACAAAATGCATGAGGAAATTTTGGAATGATAGAAATCTTTATAATCTAATTATGGTATATTTACAGAGAGTAAACAAATGTTTAACCTTACATATTAAAGGTGTGTAGTTTGTTGTACATTTACCACACCTCAAAAAAGTTGCAAATCATTTTTTAAAGGAAGAAGGAAAGGAAGAAAGACAAAATTTTATAACAGGGAACTTGACAGAATCCTCAGTAAGAAAAGCATATAAGAAGAAAAGACATTGAGGAACTGGTGGAAAGAAAACTCAAGGAAAAGCAGTAATATATTAGGAACAGGACTTTGAGTCAATAGCATTCTGTCAAAGACATTCCAAGCATAAGTTGATTCAGATTGGCTTTATGGAAGAGATAATCTGCAAAGAGGCTTAAAGCAGTGGTTTTAGAATGTAGGCTGCGATATGACATATGATTCTTGAGCAGAGTATTAGAAGAAAGAATATTAAATTACAGGCTTAAAAGTGTCACCTTGTCACACGCTCTGCCTCCAAGCAGAGTTTAGAGATATTTGGAGAAGACAACTGTTCCACAGTCCATTTCTCTAAACTGTGTTCATAATATCAGGAAAAGTCTAGCCACCCATCCAGGAGCCTTAGATTCGTATTTGACTCCTCTCCTCCCTTATTCCCCGTGACAGCCATTGAAGAGAGACTTTCAGATCTCCCCTGAAGAGACAGCCTGCTGCAAGAATTAGAGGTAGCTGCACTGTTTTTAGATCCCTCACAGCATCTGAGCTAAATCCATTCTCTGGCAGCTCCCAGTCAATGAATGAGCCTTACTGTTTCTTCCCAATGAGGGATTTTCACCTGCCAATCCTGGGAATAGACCTGTCCATGGCTTGGCCAAAATGTTCTCCAAGTTTCACCAAAATCTGAGGCTCTTCTTTATAATTATCCTTCTTTTCTCTTGTCTTTCATGGATATCAGACATGCATCAAGGTCTGAAGTTTTTCCCTACCCACTTCTGCTCTCCTCTTTATTATTATAGGCATTCCCCTCAATACATCTCTTGCACTTCTCTTTCTTGCATTTGCTTCCCTGGAGGGCTTGAACTGACATGTACCTCTGACACTCCGCTCCTACCACTTTAGTCCCCAAGTTTTATTGAGTCTATCCTCAAACTCTCTTTTGAAGTTACTTCCTCTTCTCCAGTTTCACTGCCACGGTCCTAGGACAGGCTGCCTCATTCCATTGCCCAAAACTTTGCCCTAAAAATGGTCAGACATCAGATTTGAATTTTAATGCTAATGTTACTCTAGGAACAGACTGGTTGCTTGTATGGCCTGGATATCTGATAAACAGGGCTACACTTCCCTTAAGAACAAGATATAATTTGAAAGGGGGCTGCTAAGTTTGATTGCTAAGGTTCGCTCTGATAATTAACTGGGATCTAATATTCCATGCTCAGATATTTCTTGCTTCTTTTATATCTGAAATGAGAAATGTTTAATCACAGTCTCTGCTCTTTGCTAAGAAACAGGGAGGCTGGTGAAAATCTGATTGGTAAAGTGCTATGAGCTCCTTAGAAATGTCAATAATCTACCTATGGATAAAAATGGGGACACACTACTGTCCCCATATATACCTTTCATTTTGACTTCAAATAAGGCCTGACTGCCTTCATCTGGTGTTTAAGGTCCTCTATAATCTTGCTCTCAAATAGCCTCTCTCGTCATACACATGCCCCAGTCAAATGGAACCACTTGGTTATCTGCAGCACGGGCAATGCTTTCCCACTTCAACGATTTCACTGTCTCTTTCCTCCATCTGGAATCTCCTTGCTTCTCACTCCCAAAGCTGCTTGTCCAAATTCTACCCGTCATTTAAAGCATATCTAAAATATGACATCCTCTGAAAATCCTCAGAAAGTACTCTGTCCCTCTGCTACCATTTCCCAGTAATTTTGCTTGTGTGTTTCACATGGCACTCTTTGCTTGCTGCCATGTCTTGAGTTTATTATATTCCCCCTCTAAGACCCCCTGCTAGGCTTCTTGCCCATCTCTCTGATTCCTCCCCTCCCCCAGGACCTGCCACCTAAGGGCTGCGCAAGCCCTTAGTGATGAACAGGTACATTGTTTTCAGAGGTACTCATGGGTTCCCTTACATTCTGTGCATTCTTATGGGCTACCCCTTTGAGACCCAAAGTCTCAACTGTCAGGGCTGCTGGAGAGGGGTCTAGGCAGCTTTGCCAGGATACCAGGTATTTCCCTGAGCAAAGCCTCTTGTGCAATCCAGGGAGTCTTACAGTGTTAGCACAGTTACCTGGTGAAAACTGGCTAAAAGAATAAATAAGCAGAAGGTCTCCAAGTTTTCATATGAGGATATGAATAGCCATCATTTCTAAAATAGACTGCCTTACCTCCAGGGTCTCTGAGCTAAAGTTTTCAGAAATTACTGCAAGTTGGTGGGACCATGAATATTAGTAGCTTCCATCCCACCCCTAAGATCTGCTGCATTGTGTGTTCCCTCATTCTGATTCTCCAGTTACCATCAAACCACTCACTCTGTAAAGTCACAATCAAAATGTGAATGGAATTCCAGTGCATTTTTCTAAGAAGCTTACAGTGGTTCTAATCTTGCAAATGGGCTCTCTCTGCTATGCCATCCAACAGCTTCCATGAACACATTCCCAGGTCAGTAAACATTCAACAGGGAATACATATTGAGGTCTACCATGTGCCAGGAACAGGACTGGGCATACACAGATAAATAGAAACCAGATTCTGCACTCAGAAAGTACTCGGTGAGCCAAAACAGCCTTTTTTTTTAGGATGCACATCAGTTTTTTCTTTTCTTTTTTTTTTTTTTAAGTCAGTTCATTTGTTTCTTGTTTAAATTTTTACGACAAAGCAATCAATGCAAAGAAATAGAGGAAAACAATAGAAGGGGAAAGACTAGGATCTCTTCAAGAAAATTAGAGATACCAAGGGAACATTTTATGCAAAGATGGGCTCAATAAAGGACAGAAATGGTAGGGACCTAACAGAAGCAGGAGATATTAAGAAGAGGTGGCAAGAATACACAGAAGAACTATACAAAAAAGATCTTCATGACCCAGATAATCACGATGGTGTGATCACTCACCTAGAGTCAGACATCCTGGAATATGAAGTCAAGTGTGCCTTAGGAAGCATCTCTATGAACAAAGCTAGTGGAGGTGATGGAATTTCAGTTGAGCTATCTCGAATCCTGAAAGATGATGCTGTGAAAGTGCTGCACTCAATATGTCAGCAAATTTGGAAAACTCAGCAGTGGCCACAGGACTGGAAAAGGTCAGCTTACATTCCAATTCCAAAGAAAGGCAAGGCCAAAGAATGCTCAAACTACTGCACAATTGCACTCATCTCACACGCTAGTAAAGTAATGCTTAAAATTCTCCAAGCCAGGCTTCAGCAATACGTGAACCGAGAACTTCCAGATGTTCAAGCTGGATTTAGAAAAGGCAGAGGAACCAGAGATCAAATTGCCAACATCCGATGGATCATCAAAAAAGCAAGAGAGTTCCAGAAAAACAGCTATTTCTGCTTTATTGACTATGCCAAAGCCTTTGACTGTGTGGATCACAATAAACTGTGGAGAATTCTGAAAGAGATGGGAATACCAGACCACCTGACCTGCCTCTTGAGAAATCTATATGCAGGTCAGGAAGCAACAGTTAGAACTGGACATGGAACAACAGACTGGTTCCAAATTGGGAAAGGAGTAGGTCAAGGCTGTACATTGTCACCCTGCTTGTTTAACTTATATGCAGAGTACATCGTGAGAAATGCTGGGCTGGAGGAAACACAAGCTGGAATCAAGATTGCCAGGAGAAATTTCAATAACCTCAGATATGCAGATGACACCACCCTTATGGCTGAAAGTGAAGAACTAAAGAGCCTCTTGATAAAAATGAAAGAGGAGAGTGAAAAAGTTGGCTTAAAGCTCCACATTCAGAAAACTAAGATCATGGCATCCGGTCCTGTCACTTCAAGGCAAATAGATGGGGAAACAGTGGCTGACTTTATTTTTCTGGGCTCCAAAATCACTGCAGATGGTGACTGCAGCCATGAAATTAAAAGATGCTTACTCCTTGGAAGGAAAGTTATGACCAACCTAGACAGCACATTAAAAAACAGAGACATTGCTTTGCCAACAAAGGTCCGTCTAGTCAAGGCTATGGTTTTTCCAGTAGTCATGTATGGATGTGAGACTATATAGTTGGACTATAAAGAAAGCTGAGCATCGAAGAATTGATGCTTTTGAACTGTGGTGTTGGAGAAGACTCTTGAGAGTCCCTTGGACTGCAAGGAGATCCAACCAGTCCATCCTAAAAGAGATCATTCCTGGGTGTTCATTGGAAGGACTGATGTTGAAGCTGAAACTCCAATACTTTGGCCACCTGATGCAAAGAGCTGACTCATTGGAAAAGACCCCGATGCTGGGAAAGACTGAGGGCAGGAGGAGAAGGGGGCAACAGAGGATGAGATGGTTGGATGGCATCACTGACTCAATGGACATGGGTTTAGGTGGACTCTGGGGGTTGGTGATGGACAGGGAGGCCTGGCGTGCTGCAATTCCTGGGGTCGCAAAGAGTCGGACACGCCTGAGCAACTGAACTGAACTGAACTGAACTGGACCATCCAACTCTGTCAATTCTCATTTTATGGTTCAGTTCTAGAACAGATTTTTAGTGAGGACAAACAAACCTCCTTGATTCAGAGGATCAATTCTGCCCACTGTATCTATCCAGTGCAGTGAGACCCCAACCCCTCATCTCTCTAGAGAAGCAATTTTACCAAAGCTCTGTAATAATTATCAGCAGAACACAAAACAACAGCTCAATGTATGAATTATGACACACACAAAAAGAGGAAAGGTGTTCTTGAACATCTTGGTCTTCCACGCAATGTGAAAGCTCTTTGAGTTTTCCCAGGTATAAAGTTAACTAAAAACAGAAAGTTCTAAAAGACAGTTCACAGAGGCAGGCAGATCATGGATGGCAATTTTCTTGGGTGTGGTTAATTAGTTCTAGCTGAAAAGGCAAATATGTTTCCTTCGGCAGAGCAGAAACAAACATGGTTTTTTCTTAATTTGCAAAAGGTTTCAAACAGTAGTGTTTTTAATCGACAGACTAAATATCCGATAGCTGCTACCAGCTCAGCTCCCAAGGCTGCAGCGCAGCCTATAAATTTCCTGAAAGCTTATCGAAACAAAGTTGGGTGCCAAATTCTTGAGAGAAGTCTCTGCTTCCAATAACAAATCTTCCAGCTTTTTAACTTCTTCCCAAGGTCTCAGCCAAGATAAAAGAAACACAGAAGTGTCACCTTGGATCCTATCTCGCTGCTGGTGAAAAGCCTGAGAAACCTATCACTGCTTGCCAGCATACCAAAGCTTCATCTTGTCAACAGCTCAAGTGCCCTGGGATTTTCCATTCTTCTGATCTGTCATTATCCAGACACACACACATTCATTAGTGAGCTGCTTCCAACTTTTAAAGAGTTGCTCCTGAAACACACTTGAAAACTTAGGTGTTGTTGCCTATGTGGAATGAACCCTGAAACCAAAGTCAGGAGACCTACACGATGGACTTTTGAACTCACTGCTTATCTGTGAGAAAACAATTCTCCTTGAAACTGTATATCTATTTGGCATATAGGGATAATGGACTTCAGGTGGTGCAGTAAAGAATCCACCTGCCAATGCAAGAGACACAAGAGACGTGGGTTCAATCCTTGGGGTGAAAAGATCCGCTGGAGGATGAACTAGCAACCCACTCCAGTGTTCTTGCCCGGAAATTCCATGAACACAGGAGTCTGGCAGGTTACAGTCCATGGGGTCTCAAAGAGTTGGACACAACTGAGCACACACATATAGGGAAAATAGCACCCACTCTGACTATAGGATGTCTGCAAAACTCAAATAAGATAATTCATGGAAATAAATTCGATAAAAGGAAAAGTCACTATATAAATGTAAAAAAATAAATAGAGCTGAAGGCAATATTTAACTCATATTACTTACATAGACCGCACAGATACAAATAGGTAAAAACACTGTCTTTGTTAAATAGCAAAAGGAAAAAAAATACCTTAGGATTAAGAATTAGCAAACCTGTAGACTGCAGACTGGATGAACTGTTTTAGCACATATGAGACAATACATCTTTTGTTGAATAAAATTGTGTACATAAGTGATGGGATGTAATCCATATATCAGCTCAAACTCCACCTTGGCCGTAGCCTGTGAATGGCATCTCAGTTCAGTTCAGTTTAGTTCCATTGCTCACTCGTGTCTGACTCTGCAACGCCACTGGGACTGCAGCACGCCAGGCCTCCCTGTCCATCATCAACTCCCGGAGCTTACTCAAACTCATGTCCATTGAGTCAGTGATGCCATCCAACCATCTCATCTGCTGTCGTCCCCATGGCATCTCAGGAAGAATGCTTATGCCCCTGGAGGGTGGGTGAGTTGATAGCACAGGGCATTACTGTTGAGGAGGGAGTCCCAGGACATTGGAGCTCAGTGGAGGAAACCAACAGGTCCAGACAAGTTTAAGAGTTTTAGTTAAGTATCATTCTACTGAAAACTGTTGGGAAAATAGAGTTAAAAACAAACCCTCTTCCTAGCCCAGAAAACCGTTCCACAAAAGTGAAAAAGAAGGAAAACATTTTCATTGTTGAAAAAGCATTAAACCATGTGATATGTATCACAGGCAGTTTGCCCTGTGATTTCAAAGGCAGAAATGATTCACACTCCCTTATAGAGCCAGGCAGATACAGGTCATTAGACACAGGGATAAACAATCACTAATCCTCAAGTAAGAGCTCTTAACAGCACCTTGTGTCATACATAGTTCATCCAAACTTTACCATGGGAATTGGGGAGACCACCCATGTTAGCTAATTGGTTTATCTGGAAGAGAAACCAGTTTCTCACCTCTTTATGACAAGAGGTGGTTTTGCAAATTAGAGCAAATCACCTACTGAAATTAGGCTCTTACCCTCCCATGGGAACTGGGTCATCAGAGCACTCCTTCCCTTGATGTTTGCATTTCAGAAAGATGGTTTCCAGAAAGATATCCCTGGGTCATAAAACTGATGAGAGGTGCCTGTCAGAGAGATGAAAAAGTACTCACAAGTTTTCTAAGGTCAATGCTCTAAAAAATAGGAAGGAAGGGAAATTTTTATTTTCAACAGGGAGAACAAAGACTTTAATTTTTAATTTGTATTTGTGCTTACAAAACTGCCCAGCTTTTTCAGCAGAAAAATTACATTTGAGAGAACAGATGGAAGGTATAACCACATCTTATTCCCAATGGTGACTTCTGGGTGGTAGAAAATCTGGGTAATAATCCCCTCCTTCATGGTTGACTATGCAGCCCAAGTGAAGTCCTGAAATCCTACCTTTCCTGTGGCAAGTCCTCAGCCCTTCTCTGATATTACAGCCTCCTAGTAACCAGAAGTGGGATGTCAACTTTCACATGCCCTCTGTTCCTCCAAAGATTTCTGCTCTGAATGCTACTCTCTACCCTCCCTGGGTCATCCATTGGTCTGTACGAATTGCCTCCTTGCTGACTACCTCTGAACCTCTGACCTCTCTGCTCCACACAGGTGTTCCTGTTGTTCTCCAGACCAGGGACTGAAGCCCTACACCACTGCCAGTTGCCTGTTGTGGTTCTGCATCCACCGCGTCCTGGCGCCGCTCAGGCTTTCCACCATGGAGCCAGGGGTAACACCTTGGTGACACACAGGCTTGAGAAAGCTGCTCTCTCCAGGGCTACCACCTGGGGCTCTGCCATTGCCTCCCCGCTTACCTTCCATATCCAAAGCTCTCTTCTATATATAGGGAAACACTGTCTCCTTCTTGAACCCCACTTGGACCTCCAGGAATAGAATCCTTTACATTTTCACATACAGTTCTCTCTTAACACCCGAGGAAACTAGCTGGGACCATTTAACATAGTGGTTCTAGGGTGACCAGAACTCCTCTTTGCCTGAGACGATCTAGTTTCAGCACTGACGGGGACAATCTCTCCACATCCCAGCATAGTCTGGAGTAAACCAAGATAGTTGGTTACTCTATGGGAGCATCTCAATAGCAGGCATGGGCTTCCCAGGTGGTGCTCATAGTAAAGAATCCTCCTGCCAATGCAGCAGATGCAAGAGACCCAGGTTCCATCTCTGGGTTGGGAAGATTCCCTGGAGAAGGAAATAATAACCCGTTCCAGTATCCTTGCCTGGAGAAGACCATGGACAGAGGAGCCTGGCGGGCTACAGTCAATGGGGTCACAAAGAGACATGACTGAGCACTTTTCAGCGGCAGTAGCAGATTCCCTGGGGACCTTGTTAACATGCGGATTTTGAGTCAATGGGTCTGGGGCATCGCCACATTTTGAGCAACTAGAGTATAAAGTACAGCACTGTGAATTTTGTCAGTTAATTTCTCCCCTTTAGGGCTTGCTACTGAATATGGGCCTCTATGGTAGGCTCTGCTTATTTTTCTGTACTATGATTCTGTACTCAAGTGATTTTTTTCTGTACTCATGATTCTGTACTCAAGTGATTTTTTTTCTGTACTCATGATTCCACCATCCCTCATCACAATCTGGCTCTTGCCAGAGCCTCCTCTGATCTACCAAACCAGCCCAGATAAACAAAGACAGTAAAATTTGAGCACGCAGAATTGAAGGAAAATCTAACTATAGAATGTTTATTTATTTTAAAAAACATATAGAATAACATTAGAAGATTAATGAATGGGTTAAACAGTATATCAGGCACAGCAGAAAGAAGAGTTATTGAACTCTAAGATATAGTAGAAGAAACCATATGGAAAAAAAGAATAGAATGACAAAAAAAGATGGACATGTTCGAAAAAATTTAGGCACAAAGATGATAGGGTACAAGTCTCTAATTTGCTCATCAGAATTTCAGAAGGAGAGAATGGAAGAGCGAAAACACTTGAGGAGCTTATGCAACTGATGAAAGACAGCAACACTCAGATTCAGAGTGCCCAATGAATCCCAAGCAGAATAAAGGAAAAGAAATTCACACTGAGGCACATTGTAGAGGAACTGTAGAACTCTGAACACAAAATCTTAAAAATAGCTGAGATAAAAATCTACACAATTGATAATTCACTTCTCAACCACAACAATCAAAGCTAGAAGACATATCTTTAAGAGAAAATAATTATCAAGATAGTATTGCATATGTAGTGAAATCATGTATCAAGAATAACAGTAAATTAGAGACATGTTCAGACAGAAAAAAAATTTTCACTTCCAATAAACTCTTACTAAAGAATATCTGGGTGATGTTCCTCAGAAAAAGAAAAGAATTCCAGAAGGAAAATCCAAGAACTAAAAATTTCAAATGAGAGCAGTGTAATATTGTATAGACTTGGTAAAACTAGGCAGATATTGACTATAAAAGAGATTAACAATAAAATTCAATTTGTGGTGTTAACAAATAAAGATAAAATTTAAATCTTAGAAAACAATGATGTGTGGGGTGAAATTAGTAATTTCCTAAAGCATTTTAATTTTATTTTGTTATTGAGAAGGAAGATAAATATCCAGTTTGCTTTGGATTTTGTTAAGTTAAATGGATGTAAAGTAAGTAAAGATAGCCCAAAAAGTGGAACTTCAAAAAAACTTCCAAACTGGTGGAAGGAAATAAATTGAGTGGGGTGTGAGTAGCACACAATGTGTTAGTCATTCGGTCATGTCTGATTCTTTGCAACCCCGTGGACTGTAGCCCATCAGGCTCCTCTGTCCATGGGATTCTCTAGGCAAGAACACAGGAGTGAGTTGCCATTTCTTTCTTCAGGGGATCTTCCCAACCTTTTAAGGTCCAGTGACTGTGACAGAGTCACTTCTTAGGTAGGTTGATAAGAAGTCCAGGGTCCCTGAGAAGGAAAAAGTGGTCTGGGGCTCTCGAGGAGGAGACCTGTTTCTCCTTCTTGACAAACTTCTGAGTGGGCAGCAGAGTTGATCCAAAAGATGGAAAGAAAAGGGAATTAAAAGCAACATCGGAAAAGTGCAAAAATGGAAAAAAACTGAGATAAAAAAATAGTCTCAGACATATCATTTATCTCAATCAATGTGGTTGAACTAAACTCCAGTTAGAATATTGGGCTTTTCAATTCAGTTCAGTTCAGTCACTCAGTCCTGTCTGACTCTTCGCAACCCCATGGACCACAGAATGCAAGGCCTCCCTGTCCATCACCAACTCCTGGAGTTTACTCAAACTCACGTCCATTCAGTCGGTGATGCCATCCAACCATCTTATCCTCTGTCGTCCCCTTCTCCTCCTGCCCTCAATCTTTCTCAGCATCATGGTCTTTTCAAATGAGTCAGCTCTTTGCATCAGGTGGCCAAAGTATTGGAGCTTCAGCTTCAACATCAGTCCTTCCAATGAACACTCAAGACTGATCTCCTTTAGGATGGACTGGTTTGATCTCCTTGCAGCCCAAGGGACTCTCAAGAGTCTTCTCCAACACCACAGTTCAAAAGCATCAATTCTTCGGTGCTCATCTTTCTTTATAGTCCAACTCTCACATCCATACATGACTACTGGAAAAACCATGGCCTTGACTAGACAGACCTTTGCTGGCAAAGTAATGTCTCTGCTTTTGAGTATGCTGTCTAGGTAAAATAAAGTCTGTCACTGTTTCCACTGTTTCTCCATCTATTTGCCATGAAGTGATGGGACCAGATGCCATGATCTTAGTTTTCCAAATGTTGAGCTTTAAGCCAACTTTTTCACTCTCCTCTTTCACTTTCATCAAGAGGCTCTTTAGTTCTTCTTCACTTTCTGCCATAAATGTGGTGTCATCTGCGTATCTGAGGTTATTGATACTTCTCCTGGCAATCTTGATTCCAGCTTGTGCTTCCTCCAGCCTAGTGTTTCTTGTGATGTACTCTGCATATAAGTTAAACAAGCAGGGTGACAATATACAGCCTTGACATACTCCTTTTCCTGTTTGGAATCAGTTTGTTGTTCCATGTCCAGTTCTAACTATTGCTTCCTGACCTGCATACAGATTTCTCAAGAGGCAGGTCAGGTGGTCTGGTATTCTCATCTCTTTAAGAATTTTCCACAGTTTATTGTGATCCACACAGTCAAAGGCTTTGACATAGTCAATAAAGAAGAAATAGGTGTTTTTCTGGAACTCTCTTGCTTTTTTGATGATCCAGCAGATGTTGGCAATTTGATCTCTGGTTCCTCTGCCTTTTCTAAAACCAGTTTGAACATCTGGAAGTTCATGGTTCACATATTGCTGAAGCCTGGCTTGGAGAATTTTAAGCATTACTAGCATGTGAGATGAGTGCAATTGTGTGGTGGTTTGAGCATTCTTGGGCTTCCCTGGTAGCTCAGAGGTTAAAGCGTCTGCTTGCAATGCGGGAGACCTGGGTTCAATCCCCAGGTTGGGAAGATCCCCTGGAGAAGGAAATGGCAACCCACTCCAGTATTCTTGCCTGGAGAATCCCATGGACAGAGGAGCCTGGTGGGCTACAGTCCATGGGGTTGCAAACAGTCGGACACGACTGAGCGACTTCACTTCACTTAAGTATTCTTTGGCATTGCATGTCTTTAGGATTAGAATGAAAACTGACTTCTTCCAGTCCTGTGGCCACTGCTGAGTTTTCCAATTTTGCTGACATTTTGAGTGCAGCACTTTCACAGCATCATCTTTCAGGATTTGAGAAGCTCAACTGGAATTCCATCACCTCAGCTAACTTTGTAGTGATGCTTCCCCAAGGCCCACTTGACTTCACATGCCAGGATGTCTGGCTCTAGGTGAAATCACACCATCATGATTATCTGGGTCATGAAGATCTTTTTTATACAGTTCTTCTCTGTATTCTTGCCACCTGTTCTTAATATGGGGTTTTTAGATGGATTTAGAAACAAACTCAGCCTATATGGTAAAAGATAAAACTAAAACATAAAGACAGAGAGATGCTAAGGGAAACTGATGGACAAAGAAATTCTAGGGAAAAGTCAAACAGGGTAGACTTGGTGTAAAAAGTGTTACTAAAGAATGTTAGTTAATAAACATTGATAAAGCTGTAATTCTCTAAGGAAATAATTCTAACTTGCAAGCACCTAAATGCATAGATACAGCATTCAGCAAGAGGACAATGCATATCATTTTTGAGTCCACATGGAATCTTTGCATAAAAGTGGCCACAAGTTAGACCAGAGAATTTCCGATAAATTTTAAGGCAAACACAGTATAAATACCAAAAAGAGAGAAATGCATATTAATAGTGGCAAGAATTATTTCAATGGCAAGTTTATTTCATTTTTCTTTTAGAAACTTAAAGGACTGAATGAACATGAGTTTGAACAAACTCTGGGAGATGGTGAGGGACAGGGCGTGCTGCAGCCCATGGGGTCACAAAGAATCAGACACGACTTCACAACTGAACAACAACAAATGATCCGACAATCTCACTCCTGGATATATACCCAGAAAAGATGAAAATTCTAATTTAAAAAGATACATACACTCTAATATTCATAGAAGCACTATTTAAATAGTCAAGACATGGAAGAAACCTAAATGTCCATCAACAGATGAATGGATAAAGAAGGTGTGGTATATACACACGGTGGAATACTACTCAGCCATAAAAAGCAATGAAATAATACCATTGACCTCAGCATGGATGGACCTAGAGATTATCATACTAAGTGAGTTAAGTCAGACAGAGGAAAACAAACTTTAGACTATGTCACTTATATGTGGAATCTAAACAAATGATACAAAGGAACTTATTTACAAAACATAAATAGACTCACAGAAATAGAAAACAAACTTATGGCTACCAAAGAGGATGTGGGGGAGGAATAAATTAGGTATTGCAATTAACATATAGTCACTACTATATATAAAACAGGTAGCAAGGACCTACTCTGTAGCACAGGGAATATATTCAATATTTTGTAACAACCGATAATAGAAAAGAATCTGAAAAAGAATATATGGATTCAGTTATATATATATATACTTTGCTGTACATGTAAAACATTGTAAACCAACTATATTTCAATTTTTTAAAAAAAATGTGTTTTTTAGGCTTGCTGATTGATATGAATATGGATTTTGATAAACTCACATCTTGTTTTCTGAAATTCTCCATCTGACTTTTTTCTTTAACGTACAAAATATTTGGTTGAAGCATGAACAGTCTATAAATTAGTTCTCCAGTGTCATGTTGCACATACATGTGCATGCAAGTGTACATGCTCACTCTTTGGTTGTTTGACATTATTTAATCCTAACAACAGACTGAATTTTAAAAATTCAGTTCTCCATGTTAGCTCAGACATTAAAGACTCTTTTAGCAATTGAAATTCACTTTTTTTCTGCACAATACTTTAATATTTATCATCTCATTTGAAGAGGAAAGACTGTAGATTATCACTTACAAATAAGGAAAATCAAGTCCAGAGCAGATAAACCACAGGATCAGAACCTAGGTTCTCTGAATCCAAATTACTGGAGATAAAAGTGATATCCCTTTTTTTAAAAATGGGTTTTGGTGTTTGTTTTTAGCACTAAGCTAAAATTATCTTCCAAAAATAGTTCTGTCACACCTTTCTCAGAAGCTTTGGGGGGCTCTCTGTCACCTGTTAGGTATTGATCGACTCTCTCAGTTGTCTCCCCAAGTCTGCCCTAGTCCTCTCTAAGGTTTATTGTCTTCTGCTCATCTCTTCTTCTTTTGTTCAGCACCTCCTCCCCTGGTCTCGCCACATTGGTTTCCCCGCTGGTGCCACAGCGCGCCTGATTTTGTATAGTGCTATAACTTTGCTCCCTGGTGGTCAGCAGTAAAGAATTCACCTGCAATGCAGGAGACATGAGTTTGATCTCTTGGTTGTGAAGATCTCCTGAAGTAAGAAATGGCAACCCACTCCAATATTCTTTCTTGGAAAATTCCATCTATGGAGGAACCTAGTGGGCTACAGCCCACAGGGTCCCAAAAGAGTCATACACGACTGAGCAACAACAAAAATGCCTTTGCTCAAGCTGTTTATTCTGCCTAAAATACCTGCCTATTTATATTTATCTAACACATTGTTAACAATCTCTGACTTCTCTTTGGATCCTTGACTTGTAATAATTCGCCTTTCCCCAGACTCCTACCATGAGCCTTTGGTTTGCATGTCTCCCTGACCATTATCGCAGCCTACTTTTAATCAGAGTGACTTCACTACAAATCTAGCGTTTAGGAATGGCTTGCAGGCAGTACTCACATTTCACCCTAGCTAAGTTTCTGTCACATAGAAGATGATTTTTGAATTCCCAGAATTAATCAATTATACCATTTAGGGTAACCAGAAGTGCCAGACCCATCTAGAGAGACAATCTGACCCTGCCAAAGTTTCCTCCCCTGAAAAATGAATGCAATGATGCAGAGAAGTGGCAATATTGTCACAATCACAAAGCGGGTGACAAATATAAAATACTAGAATGTTACTAATGTAAGTTGTCTAGTGAGCCCAGAAATTGGTCTAGCCAAGGAGAAAAAGTTTTCTCACTTCTGTGCTTGTTTTTCCCCATAGTGCAAAGTTAATTTGTATCTAGCTCTTCTAAACTTTTATCTTGCTGGCTTTCAGTCTCCCAAATTCAAAAAAATATTGAATTGCTCCTGACATCTAGCTGGCTTGATCTGGAGTGCATGCATAATTTAAGCTGATTGAATATTTTGCCACATTAAAGTGGAAAATATCTGAATCCCCAAAACAGTAAAAGAAAATGACAGGTTCAAATACCACTTGGCATCACCTTCCGCGATTTCTGCCAGGTAATTAAGGCCTTCTAGGAGGCTGAAATGGAAATTTGCCTTTAGCTACAGGATTTGCTTGTGAACACTCCAGGCCCAGAAAGATGACTGTTCTTAGTGGATGCAAAGTCTTCTTTCCTTGGAAGCAAGATAAAATAAACACATTCCTCAGATTATTTGCTTTTTTCCTTTTTTAAAGATTTGTTTTTTTGAATTGATTTCCTTTGGAACCAAAGAAAATAGTGTTTGGAAGATGCTTTCATTAGTAGAATTTATTTAGCTTTGAAATACACAAAAAATACTTTTCTAAAACCCTCAAGTTTAGATGGGGGAAAAAAAAAACTAACAAAGCTGCCAAATGGCTCAGGGTTATAGTTGCTCTTGGGTTTCCCTCCTCACTACAGCCTTGCACCTCCTCTAACTCCCTGATACCCCTGGGGCGATGAAACATGCTTTCCTCTCACTCTAGAGATGACCTTGTGCACTTGACTTGAGTCCTGAGAGTGCGAAGATGAGGCATCTTCTGCTTCCACAGTTGCAGTAGTATGACTATAGAATTGACAAAGCCAAAGAGAAAATCTGCCAGAAAGCAGGATGTGGCAAACTGGAAAACCAGGGCAGAGAGGCAGCTGAGCCTCCAGCATCGCCTGGAGGGAGGAACACAAAGGATCTGGGAGATGCCTGCGCACTGGGTGTAGGTGGACAAGCTCTCTGTTGCAGTGCCGGGGCATTTCATCAGACCTCGCCGAGCCAGGGTTCTCCTTAGGGCTCTCAATTTCTTTTTGTCTTCTTCCCATGCTCATCAATAACAATTCTGATCTTCCTTTTGAGATACCTTGACTCTGGGAATGGGGGTGGAAGGTGTGAATGTTCTGGTCCCTGGAAGGGATGGGTGCAATCAAAAATATTGTTGAACACTTACTGAGGGCCTTGTACTGGCTGAGCTCTGGGGATTTGGCAGGAAAGTAAGAAAAGCCCGCCCTCACGGAGTTTCCATTCTAGAAGAGGAAGATGGACAATAAACATATGAACAAGCAAGCAAGATCAATTGATATAATAGTGAAGGTCATGGAGAAAGTTTTACAAGGTGAGTTTGGGGAGCGTAACTGGATGGGGGGCGGGTACTGCAGATGGAGTGTTTGGGAAGGCCTCTGTGAGATGGCGCTCTTTGAATAGAGACCTGGATGAGAAGAAGGAGTCAACCATGTCAAGATTTGGGAGTTCTGAGCAAAAGGAATAGCAAGAGCAAAGGCTCTGAGATGAGCAAGAGTCTACAGACAAGAAAAGGAAGGAGGGCTGTGTGTCTGGAGTACAGTAAACACAAGGGTGAGCAGGAAGAGATGGGCTT
The DNA here is from genome assembly GCF_019320065.1 of Cervus canadensis. NCBI lineage: Eukaryota > Metazoa > Chordata > Mammalia > Artiodactyla > Cervidae > Cervus > Cervus canadensis. The sequence goes on along the minus strand of NC_057392.1, from coordinate 55,662,566 downwards.
GGAAAAGTCTGAAGCTGATTGCTTCTATAAATGCCAAGAAAGTAGACCTTGAGAAACTGAGAAATGGAAAACCAAACAGACCTTGGACCAAAGTGAATTAAGATGGATAACATGCTACCTGACATTTTCCCAAGGAATTTCTTCCACCATCCAGTGCTAAACAGTAACACTTCTTCATTATCTTTTCCCCCTCAAGAAAACCCTCCGATTCTTGGAACTACCAAGGCAAGTCTCCTAAGACACCTCTTAGTTCACACTATGGGCTTTCACACCTACTGTCCCTTTGTTCAGAATGCCTTTCCTCCAGTCTCTGCCTGAAGACATCTTGTTCCCACTCTTCCAAATTCAGCTAAATTATCCTCCTTGTACCTATGCCAAACAAAGGTGGAATGCTTCTGCAGAAGTTTGTAGAACTCCATTATAACATCTTTCCAATTGTGTTGTGTTTGTTTCTCTCTAATCCAAGACCAGGAGTTCCAAAAAGGACAGAACATTTTCTTATACATCTTTCCAGTTTCTATACTCAATGGGGCACTAGATAGATGGTAGGAGTTCAGTAAATGCTTTGCAGGAAGGCATAGAGGCAGGAGGGAAAGGAGAGAAGAGAGTAGACGGGGAGAGGTGACAAAGATTCTCTCCTTGACCAATCTCTGATCAGATCAGAATTCTGAATTCTCTTCCCAAGTAGACCCTCACTTTTAGGCTTCTGTGTTTGTCTTTACATTGTCCAATTTTAGCAAGAATCCTGTGAAGTTGGTTTAGCTAGAACCCTCCATCTTCCATGTCTGACCTCCCTCCATATTCATTCAGGTTCCTCATCCTTCAGCATCCCACAGATGAAGTCTGGTCACTCTGGTCTGCCATCAGAATCCCCCTTTATCTCTGAAGCTTTCTCTTTGTAATTTTCCATCACTGATTCCCAACTTGCTCTTTGGCTGTAAGTTCCCACTTTTCTTTGTTGTATTGAGTTGAGCGCAATCTCTCTCTTCTACTGTAAAACCTTATTGCAGTGGTTCTTACAACTATCCTATAGTGCCCTTTGAATAAAATCTGCCTTACCATCTTTCACAAGTGTCATGAATAATTTTTTTTTTAACAGGAGGAGGAAGAGAGTGAGGAAGGAGAGGAAAGGAAGAAATAAAGAAGGAAAAGAAAGAGCAAGAAAGGAAGGAAGGAGGGAAAATGGAAAGGAGGAAGAGAAGAAAGGAAGAGTTTAAATTGCAAATTGAAACAAACTGGTTTAATTCTAGGATATTGGTAGTTTTAAAAAAAGGGAAATAAATGCACCAGGAAAAAATATTTTTGCAAGAAAAGTTATATTCACTTGGGAAATTATTCTTTTGCCCTGCTAAGACAAATATAAAATCCCTCCCACACTTCTTTTCAAAGGTATTTGCATATGAGTCACAATTCCTGCCAATCCCAAATTACATAGAGCAGTATGGCAGCAATTAGGCGTATAAGGAGCTAGCAGGGAAGAATGGTAGCTGTTGAATTCTGTGATGGAAACAGAAAACCTATACACAAGGGCTCATCTCTGACTAGTTACAGAGAGATTGAGAATCTGCGAGGCTCTCCCAGGAAGCAGTCTTTCTCGTGTGAATTGTTAGGGACACAGAAATGAACAATAGCGAAATGAGATGATTCAATAATGGTGAAGCACACCAGGCTTGGAATGGCGTATACTCCCAAGCGTGGTTTTATTTTGGGAAGGAGAGTGGTAGCAGAAGTGGGAAAGGAGCCGTGACAGAGGACATCCAGTGCAGAAGGCTTCCCAGAATATAAGCATACTGTGAAGAATGGCATTGTTTTCTAACCCAGTGGTTTTCAGTCTTGGCATCGCATTCAAAGTTATCCACTAAATCATAGTGCCTGGACCCCAGACCACCTAAATAAGAATTTCTGGAGATAGGGCAGTAGCATCAGTGTTTCTAAAAAGCTTGCAACACTCAGATCCAAGTGATTAAAACTTATTTACTCAGCACCATTCACTAAGCTGGTTCACAAGCACTGCTTTATTTAATCTAGTTTATGCGTGCATACTAAGTCACTTTAGTTGTGTCCGACTCTTTGTGACACTATGGACTGTAGCCTGCCAGGCTCCTCTGTCCATGGGGTTCTCCAGGCAAGAACACTGGAGTGGGTTGCCATTCCCTCCTCCAGGGGATCTTTCTGACCCACATCTCCTGTGTCTCCTGCCTTGAAGGCATACTCTTTACCACTGAGTCACCAGGAAAGCCTCAATCTGGTTTATAAAGCAAGCTAAAACCAAATTTCAGAGATGAGAAAGAACCTCATTCTAGGTCATTACAGCTAATTACGAGGTTCAAACCTTTGCCTCCGGACTTCAAGCTCAACTTGTGTTCAGTACAACAGACCAGTTCAGGGACCTGCTTCCAGATCCTGTCTCAGTAGAGAATCTTATCTGAGTGATTCAGCTCTCCCCTTTCTATGCCCTTTCTCCTTGAGTAACAGCTCCCTTTTCTCCAGAGCATTTCCTCCTACACCCCTTTTATTCCCAAATGCCCGTTCCTGCTCACATTCCCACTGGGATGATCTGGGTAGTGACTAACCACTCTGCGGGAATTCATTTTGTGGGCAGCGTCCCTGTGGGGAAATGTTCTCTTTGAAAGAACACTGACAAATGAGGTAAAATGCAAACCATTGGTGCATCTGGGTGAAGAGTATATGGGGATCTCTGGTTCTATACTTGAAATTTTCTGTAAGTTTGAAATATCAGAATAAAAAGTTACAAGAAGGAGAGGAGGAAGAAGAGAAGTAGGAAGGGGAGAAGAAAACATTGGCAGGATTTCATATAGATTAAGTGGCTTTGGTGATGAACCTGAAGGTTAGCCTGAAGGTCTGGAGGCCTGAGTCTGCTCCTGACTCAACCACTGCTCTGCTCTGAAGCCTTGACCACCCTCGTTCCAGATTTCTTATCAGGAAAATGGGGGAGCTGGAGTAGATTATCCATCCCTGTAAAGTTTATTGATGCATGGCAAACCACCCAAAATCTTAGTGACTTAAAACAAAAATCGATTATTATTTTTCGTTGTTTTTTTGGACCAACTAAGCCCACCTGAGTGATTCTCCCTTGGGGAACTCTGATGGGGTGACAGTGAGATAAAAGTTGGACTTGGCATTACCTGGCTCAAATGGGCTGGACATCCAAGGTGGCTGGTGTACATGCCTTACAGTTCATCCCGGCTTTTGGCTGGGAGCCCAGATGGGGCTGTTGATCCATAACATCTATACTTTAATATCTTACTAAACAAGCATGATGATGTTCTCCTCAATTATGGCAGGCATTCTTTTAAAGGAAATCTTTAATAAATTAGATGTCCCATACTCATATGAATAGTATTATTATTGCTGTTATTTACATTCTGCTGGCCTTTGGCTGTTCAGTTCAGTTCAGTCGCTCAATCATGTCCAACTCTTTGCGACCCCATGAATCGCAGCACGCCAGGCCTCCCTGTCCATCACCAACTCCCGGAGTTTACCCAAACTCATGCCCATCGAGTCGGTGATGCCATCCAGCCATCTCATCCTCTGACGTCCCCTTCTCCTCCTGCCCCCAGTCCCTCCCAGCATCAGGGTCTTTTCCAATGAGTCAGCTCTTCGCATGGGGTGGCCAAAGTATTGGAGTTTCAGCTTCAGCATCAGTCCTTCCAATGTACACCTAGGACTGATCTGTTACCACCTTGCTAACTGCCATCCTGTTGGTGTCTGGATGCTTCTTCTGACTATTCCCTCTCTCTCCTAGCGGTCTTTGTGTTCCTAGTCACTCACTGGAAATGTAGCCACCTAGGAATTCCAGAGTAAGTAGCAAGGGGGAAATACTTAGGAAAAATTGTGTGGGATTTTCATTTATAAAATCTGCTATTGTTTTTAAACATTAGTCACTATAATATGGTGGGCTTCCCAGGTGGCTCAGTGGTAAAGAATCTGCTTGCAATGCAGGAGACACAGGTTTGATCCCTGGGTTGAGAAAATCTCCTGGAGAAGGAAATAGCAACCCACTGTAGTATTCTTGCCTGGGAAATCCTATGAACAGAGAAGCCTGGTGGGCTACCGTCCACGGAGTCACAAAAGAGTCAGACATGACTTAGCAATTGAACAAAAACAACCGTAATGTGGTAGGTAGATAAACTACACTCCCAAATGCATCTTCTTTCATACCCTTCCCGTGATGGGTATGGGAAATATGCAGTGTTTGGGGCTTGCCTGGAAACCCATTAGAATCAGAGCGGTCCACAGGCAGAGAGCTCATGTCCCAACTGAGAAGGTTTTACTCCTGCTTTTTAGTTTGCATACTTGCTTTAATCGGTTACATATTTACATTTAAAGTCGATGATTCCATAGATTTGTTTCAGAAAGGAGTAAGTCCCCTCTCTTGAAAAGTCCCCTCCCCAGAGACAATTGCTTTCTATTATTTCAGCTAGGTTTTAATTTACTTTGGTATTTATTCCAGATATTGCTACTTCTTGATTTTTTTTCTCCCTCCTCCATTATCTCATATACACATCCTTCCAGGCTACCCAAATATTCTCATGACAGTTACATCTTAACCTGGGCTAGGTCAATGTTCTCTGTTTTTTTTTTTTTTTTTTTTTTTACAATTATGTAAACACCCTTCCCAGCTGAATCCCGTGGTATTCACTGATCACTTTTCCTTTCTATATAATTATATTTTTCTTCAGAGCTAATGATTGTCTTACTACTGTTGTTTAATTTACTTATCTTTCTACGTAGATAACACAAATTCATCCAAATCTCTGTCAGCTATTCAGCTCTCATCTCAAAATATTCAGAAACAACAGTTATTCAATCAATTATATATATATTGAGGAATTCTTGCTTTTGTTTTCCCCCTTGTTTAAAGAAAGTACGTCCTTTGGTAGAGCAGAGCTCTCTGAAAAAGAATATAGTGAAGGTAAAATTTTGAGAACTTACATTTCTGAAGATGTCTTTATCTTGTTCTCAAATCTGATTGATAATATGGTTGGGTATTATGTCTAACTTATGAATCATTTTATTAGGGGAAGCACACTGACTGAAACCGCCCACCCTGGCCAGGCACCATAGTAACCGTTTGCATGAGTTGTTTTACAACAGGAGGTCCTGGTGAGGAACACGGAACTAATAAGCCACCGCCAAGCGGAAGAGTTCAGGAAAGTTCAAAAGGAGACACCACATGTCTGACCACCTCACAGAATCCTTCTCTCTGGCATCCGTCTTGGCTGAACAAGGCATGCATCACCAGGAAGGACTCTGAGTCAGAATGATTGGCTAAAGACCACACAGAAACTAATCCCATCACCATAAAACCCAAGCCACGTAGCATAGCTGTTCTCCTGGGTTCCCTTCACTACTGCTGTCCACCTGGGTGCCCTTTCCCTATAAAATCTCTTACTTTGTCAGCACATGTATCTCCTCGGACAATTCATTTCTGAGTGTTAGACAAAAGCCCAGTTTCAGGCCCTGGAAAGGGTCCCCCCTTCCTGCAACAATTTTATTCAGAATTTTGAACGTTCCCCTACAACATCTTCTAGCTTCTTGTATGACTGCTGAAAGAAATCTGAAATGATTCTAACTCTTGATCTTTTAAATATTATTGCAACTTTACCTCTCCTCTCCTCTCATTTCCTACTGGTACAAGAAGCAAGAAAAGTTTATTAGAAGCTCTGGACTTAAAGGGGACTGGATTTGCTGAGTGAGGACTCTAATGGTGAGTTTGGGCCATTTTATATCAAATGTATAAATCTTTCCTCTTTCTGGGGAAGAATCCTCCATTCTCCAGTATTATATTGGAGGACACAGTCTGGTAGCTGGCCTTCTTAGAGCTGTGTTGGCAGAGCTGGCTGGAGACCTGAATATTTAGGACACAAAAGTTTTCTTGTCCCTGTTTTCATAATGGTGCCGTACTGTCAACTGCACCTAGAATCCTCTAGCCCAGGGTGTATTGTTTTATCCCATCCAGAGAACACATTTCAAATCTTCTATCAGAGTGGGGTAGGGTGTATACCTGGCTGCAACGTGTGAAGGGAAGGAATCTAGAGATCTGTGTTATAAACAGACTTTTAAGCAGACTTTTATTCCTTTCCAAGTCCTAAGGGACTTGGTGTGAATTCACAAGTTTTTGAAGGATTCTGCATGTAAATAGGTTCTTTGTCAACTTTTTACCAGTGCTGGTTTAAGATTCAGCTTTTTTCCCCCTGCTGTTAATTTATAACCATTCATTTGCATTTCACTTCTTAAAATGTTGCTTGCAACTTTATCTCTTTTCACTTTCTCTACTCCTGTGGATTTTTACCTTTTAAGATACCTCTCTTCACTGTTGTTTCAATAGAGTTTTGTGAATGGAGTAAAACAATGTACATTTTTTTCAACCCACCATCTTTACCAAATGTTCCCTGCGGATGATACCTTCAATTGGTAAGATCAGAGGTTAGAGTAGAAAGATTCAGATCACAATATTTCCTCAGGCTTAAAGGGATTGAATTCTTAGGGCAAGTTCTCATTCCAATTTGCATTCTTACTTTGTGTAATTATCGAGGACATCACATTATTACCACTCTGAGTCCTATCAAAATAAGATGACAACGATTCACTGAGCGGTTACTCCATGCCACTCCTGAGCCAAGTACATTACAAACCATCTCGTTTAATTCTCATACTGACTGACTGCATGCCATAGGTAGTTTTATTATTCTCATTTTTTAAATGAGGAGAATAATGCTTGGAGAGATAAAATAACTTGCCCAAGGTCATAAAGCTATAACTTGGAGGAAGGAGGATTCAAACATGGGTCTGTCCAGCTGGTAGTTGCTTTATTGTGAGGTTTCTGCTTTTTGCAGCTTTTCCTGCCTTGGTTGATGAAGGCTACTTGCACTGCAGGCAGATTCTTTGGCTGCAATTACTTGGCTGAACCATCGCTACAGCCCCCCCCACCATTGATGCTGCTGATGAATGCGCGCCCCGCAACATCAGTTTCACAGAATGCACTTAATAAGGGTACAAATCCCTGAAGAGTGACATTCTTGGAAGAGGAAATAGAGATCAGAAGAAAATCATGGTTGCACAGAGGGGAGGCAATAAGGCACAAGCACAGGAAACTGTCCATATCAAATTTTTTCTCCCTGAAGTACTGGCTCAATTATTCCTACATTGCACACAACAAATTGATATTTGTCACATGCTCCAACTGGGGGTATGCATCCTGCTTGGGGAGTCAGCCATTACTATGACAACAACTTCTTTATTTTTTTCTAAAGGATTGTTATAATTAGCTGTCACATGAAATCAGATACAGCAGCTGACATCCTTGTCAGACCCTCTAACCCTAGCCATTTAAGATTTCTTGGTGGCAGGAAGCACCAATAGGAGCCTTGGCCAAGTGGGTGTCTCCAGGTTCAAGAAACTTCTCATTAAGGCAACCTAACTCTAATTAGATGCTGCCTCACTTTCAAGCATATAAGAGAAATAAGACTCTGCAAAAGAAATCATGTTTATTGAGAGATGGTTGACTCAAGAGAAATAAATAATTTCTCAATGACTCAAGAAATAATTGGTTTATTTCTCTAAGGGTAAGGAACCATTAAAAGTCAGATGCTACATGTTTGTATAGGCCAAGTTTTGTATAAGAATACGTAAGTTGATTTTACTTGATCTGCAGCTGGAAAAGCAGAAGTAGAAATGGGAAACTAACTTCCTGCCCTGCCTACATTGTGCCAGGCATCTTGTTAAACTGTCACAAATGCACTACCCATTGAAACCTCGCCTACAATTTAAGATGAGGCAAAAGAAGTCCTCAGTGGAGACTAAGTACATATTATGCATTTTCATTTTAAAGAAGATGCATCTGTGGCTCAGCAAAAAGCAAGAATGCTTTCTAGCTGGAAACTATACTCTAGAAATCCATGTCAAATGTCAAAAAAAAAAAAAAAAGGTGGAGAGAAATAAATAAGAATATTTGGTATTTCTCTGATTCATGGGCTTTTCCTGGTGGCTCTGATGGTAAAAAAGAAAGAAAGAAAGAAAGAAAGAAATCTGCCTGCAATGCAGGAGACCTAGGGAGGAGACCCAGGTTCGACTCCTGGGTCGGGAAGATCCCCTGGAGGAGGGCATGGCAATCCACTCCAGTATACTTGCCTGGAGAATCCCATGGACAGAGGAGCAACTAATACTTTCACTTTCCTATGGACAACTGAGCAACTAACACTTTCACTTTCCCTGATTCATATAGTTTCCACAAATCTACTGCTAACTCCTGACAATCCAGGGGTCCACACGTCACTGATGATAGCTGGACAGAACATAGGGATCAAGGAGGATTAGAGACAGGCTAGCCTACTGCAGAGATAGGATCACTAATCACCCCTAGACCAACAGCAACGGTAAAGCTGATGGTATGTAGTGGTTGTGTGCTCCTCCTCCTATTTTACAGATGAGAAAACAACCCTGTTGGTTGTGTTGCAAGAGTCACTTGGCCAGTTCACAGGATGACTAATCAGCAGAGGAAGAAAGCAGACCTCAAAAACCAGAATGCCTTTCCCTCCATTGCATAGGCTCATGCGGATGTTATGTTAGGATTTCTCATATAAACTCTCTGCCCAAAGGAATATTTGACTGGGTTTGCTCACAGTGGAATTTCAGACGATGTTTTAGGTGAGAAATATTTATTCAGAAAAGTGTTCACTTCCCCTTTTTAACATCAGATAGACAGCCACTTAATCCATCTACACATCCTAATCTCTCTAACTTGGCTGTGAAAACATAAAACATTCTACATTCCAGTCAGGAAACAAAATCACTATCATCATCCATTTCACCTTCTTTCCCACCAGATATGCTGATTAAAGATTCTGTGATGTTTTATCTATTTGCTTTGCCTACCCTCAGGCCCCTTCAAATATGTGCAGATAACGATTGAATCATACAAGAATTGTAATTTGCTTCTTCTCTGAGTTACATTCCATTTTGACAGACTTCACAGATACACACTGGAAATAAGTGTTCTTCTCTTTCCATAGTGTTAGCAGCATTTCCTTTTCTCTTACTTTTCACTGGGAAAACACGTCGCAAAGACATTAAGTTATTTTTCTTTAAATAAATCTGATACAGAGAAGGCTGAGCAGAGAGTATGGAAGCTGCATATTATTCTTCCCCTATTCTCAAACTATTTTCTTCACTTGGAAAGAAAAGCTCATCTTGAACCCCATTCCATTATTAATTTGGCCCTGAGAGAGTTATTTAAGGTTTCTGAGCCTTAGTTTTCTTTTTAGTCTTTTAGTTGAGGATAATAAAACATAGTTCAAGGTGAGAAGGTTGATAGAATTAAATTAAATCATATTTACAAAAGGGCACTGCAATATGTCAAATACATAATAAATGATAAATGGCTGCTTAATGTAATAAAATGTGCTGAGTGACTAATATGTGTCAGCCACTGTGGAAAATGTAGAATTGTTAAAAGGATTAATAATGACATTAAATCAGTAATTAATATTAATATCTACCATTTATTCAATAAATCTCATTGGGTACCCAATAACATAGCAGGCATTGTGCTGGGCTGTAGGCCATCCCTGTCCTCAAGTTTCTCGTTGTCTCATTTGAGGAGCAGAGGCAAACAGGCAGTTTATAATACAGTGTGATCAACACTACTAAAAGCTTGAGAACAGGGAAGGAGTAGCTAATCCAGGATTGAGATGTCAGGGAGGGCTTCACTAAGGAGGTGATGACACATGATGTGGATGAAGGGGGGATAGTTTTTGAGGAAGACAGAACAATTTCCACAAAGTCCTGAAAGCAAAAGAAAACACAGAACATTCAAGGATTGCTTGTTGTCTAATGCAAAATAAAAGTTGAAGGTAGCAGGTAACGAGAGATGATGCCATAGCAATATAAAAAGGCTGGGTTATTAAAGATGATAGGAAGTTTAAGAGACTTAGACTTCAATATAAAGGAAACAAAGAGACATTAACCAGGGTAGTGGCATTATCGGATTTGAGCTTTTGATGGTCATTCTGGTTTCAGTCTGGACAATGGATTGAGTGAACATAGGAGGACAAGGAAATACTGCTCAGGTCCAAGTAAGGAATGGTAGGAGCTTAGACTAGGTTTGTTGTTGTTCAATCACTGTCGTTTCCGACTCTTTGTGACCCTATGAACTGCAGCATGCCAGGCTTCTTTGTCCTTTACTATCTCCCAGATTTTCTCAAACTCATGTCCATTGAGTCCATAGTCCATTGCCAATAGGTTAGCTGGCAATAAAGAAGGATAGAAGATGATAGACTTGAAAGAAGTTTGAAAATATCTAGTGACTGAGTGAACCTGGAAGCATCAAGCTGACTTGAGTGTCCAGATGAACATAGGTGCCATTTCCTTAGCAAGGGACCCAGGAAGAGAAGCTGGTATAGGATGGGGTAGGTGGAAAAAACTGTGATACCCAGACTTTAAATCTGAAAGCAGGCAGCAATAGCTGAAAATCTATTTCTATAAAGTATAGAAATATTTCTCTAAATGGAGAAGGAAATGGTAACCTACTCCAGTCTTCTTGCCTGGGAAATCCCACGGAAAGAGGAACCTGGTGGGCTACAGTCCATGGGGTCACAAAAGAGTTGGACACAGCTTAGCGACTAAACAGCAGCAACAATAGAACTAAAAGAGGACTGTATGTAGATAAGAGAAGTGACCTATGAGATAGGGCTAAATAAGTTGACAGTAAGGATAGCCTCTCAGATGTTTCTGTGTATCTGCAGAACTAAAAAGGCAAGAACACTCAGATTCAGGTTGATTAACTAACCTGATCTCCAGTTAAGTGGCTAAGTCTACAATATATCCCAGAGCTTATGGAGAAGTCATATGGACTTAATAGTTGCTGAAGCTGGATGATGGGTACATGCAGGTTTATTGTACTCTTCTGTCTTCTTTAGTATATTTTAAATTCTCCATAATGAAAGATTTTAAAAGGTAAGCTGACCAAATAGTTTTAATAAAGCAATCAATCTTTACAATGCCAAAAGCAAGCTAATTCAGAGATATCACCTCTTGGTGACATCTCCAGAGCCTTTCCAAGAAGGGTCCCCAGGCAAAGTCAGGCTTTGCACAGAACGCTCCTCTGAACCCCCTGAGCATCACCATTACATCATATACTCCAGGTCATGCCAGAGTGTCTTCTCCACAATCCAGGTGTCACTTCCTCTGGGAAATCTTCCTGGCTGTACCACTGCCTCCAGCTGAAGGAATGATTATTCCTTCTGATGTGCCTTGACCACAGAATGTTTCCCTAGGTTTCCTGGGTTACTTTATAATGATTCCTGAGTTCTTGACCCTGCTGTAAGCCCCTCACATGCATAACTCATCTCTGAATCTCTAGGACAGAACATTTATGGTTGCTAAATCAACATTTGTGGAATGAGTCTCTTTTTTTGCATGTCTTCCTCATTTGTGGGAATGAGTCAGATTTCTCAGAGTCAAGAATTTGTATGATCCTTTTCAATCCCTGAAAGACTGTCACTTCAGAATTACCTTGGCTCTTGGCAAAAGAATATCCATCTTATTTACCATACCTCTGTGTAGGAAACACTATGATTCTTTAGATTCATGTAAGAGTAATGGAGCCCAGGAAATTTCTCAGATATGCTAGAACAGGATACTTGAGAGTGCATATAAACAGGTAGAAAAATGGAGAACTATAATAAACTATACAAAACACATCCCCTAAACATAGTTTTACTTTAAGTTGACAACTATCCTTAAGAATAAGACTCTCTCCTCTGAATTCTCTCTTCCACTGTTCTCTGTAAAGTGAAATTGTCACTTTTCATCACTATGTTGCTTTCATCAATAAAGTTTATAAAATGCTAGTCTTTCCAAACTAATCTGCTCCCTGGTGCTCAAGCATGTTCTTCTCTTTCCCATTGCTCAATGTTTATTCTCACTTGTTCTTCTTCACCTGGTGGGGTTATAGCCTGCTCTCCAGTTACAGTGAACTTGAAGGTTCACTCAAGTGTTGCCTCAATTTCCTTCAGTCAGTTCAGTTCTGTCACTCAGTTGTGCCCAACTCCTTGTGACCCCATGGACGGCAGCACGCCAGGCTTCCCTGTCCTTCACCATCTCCCAGAGTTTGCTTAAACTCATGTCTATCGGGTCGGTGATGCCATCCAACTACCTCATCCTCTGTCGTCCCCTTCTCCTCCCGCCTTCAATCTTTCCCAGCATCAGGGTCTTTTCCAATAAGCCTCTCTCTGACAAAAGAGAACAGAACATTGGAAGAGAAATTTCCCTAAAAAGAAATCTATAAAATATCTTGGTTCCAGGAGCAAGGAAAGAGTCAAATTCCCAAAGCAGTCCACTCAAGCAGGGCAGGACAAGCCTGGGTTGCTGACCCAGTTCATCTTTAAAATAACTCAAAAAGGAACAGGGTTGGTTCTAGAAACTAGAGAAGGGCTTGTTGTTGTTCAGTCACTAGGGCATGCCTGACTCTTTGCAACCCCATGGACTATAGCGCACCAGGCTCCTCTGTCCTCCTTCTCAAATGTCTCCTAACTCTGTCCCCTCTGCTTCTTCCTTCCACACACCCTAGATTCTCTTTCAGGAGTTTATGTATCTCCCAACTGGACTATGAACTCCTTTGCAGAGGCAGGGAGTTTTTGCCTAGATGCCCTCATGTCATTTGTCACCATGTTTTCTGTGCCATACCATCTATCTCACCTTACCTCAAATGTTCATAACAAATATTCAGCAAGTATTTGTTGAATAGACTCTGCAGAACCTGATTTTCTCCCTGTACTTGGTGTAATAGATAAAAGAAACGAGGCTAACAACCTCAAGGTTCTGAAGGGCTGTGATAATTCCTCATGGACATTTGATGCAGAGCAAGTGGCTCAGTAACTCAGTCAGTCCAAGTCACCCATACAAGGACTCCAAGCTAGCATGGAGACTGGAGCCTGAAAACCCTTCCTACAGAAAAGTCTAACTAGTAATTTTATTTGACATTCTTCTTAGACAACACATAGCAATGTTTGTCTGCAGGGGACAGAACAGGGTAAGAGGCTGAGGAATGGAAAGAAAAAAACCAAATCCACAAAAGAAAACTCTCAGCTTCAAATATTTGAGTGTACATATTTGTGTCATTACTTATCACATATTCAAACACGGTACCAATTAAGTCTGGCAGTTTAATTGACAACTGATGAAAACCACCATATTGTCACCCAGTTAAGTCTCGTTGATCTTGCTATTTGATCTCTTTCTTCCGACGCCAGTAATTTGGCAGCTTCATTACTGACAATGTAAACTGCTCAAACTCCTATGAGAGACATTTTGGGGAGGGAAGGATATAACATTATTGTCTAGACTGACACAGTTCAAAAAAAGACAATTGAAAACCAGGTTCTTAATTGAGAACCAAGAATAATACAGTCCATAAAATAAGTCATTGCTGTTTATAAGGCAAAGCTGGACACAAATGGTAGTGTTCAAAAGAGGGAATTATTACAGCTTTGATTTTTCTAAGCTGATGCATTTCATCAGCTTAATTGAATTAATTGGTCCATCTGGTATGTGATTAACAGCATATGTAGAAATTAAGGAGACATCTCATATAGGTGGCCTTATTCATGAAAACAGAGAAGGAAATGGCAACCCACTCCAGTATCCTTGCCTGGAAAATCCCACAGACAGATGAGCCCGGTGTGCTACAGTTCACAGGGTCACAAAGAGTCAGATCCAACTTAGCAACTGAACAACAACGGTTCATGAAAACATAAAAGAATACTCTGTTAAAAATGAACAATTTTTTGGGCTTCTTCAATGCTTGAAATTCCACCATTGTTTTCAACCTGTATAATTTTTCTGACCAAAAAAGGTAATCTTCAACTAATCAGGAACTGGGCAAGTTTTAAAAAATAAAATTGTTAGGTAGAAGAGACCAGGTTAGAAAAGATATGAGAATGGGGCTGTGGGTTTTAGAAAATGGAGATGATGGAGTTCTCTCAGCTCAGGTCAATAGCCTTGCATCAGTGACTTGGAGACGGAGGTAGAAAGACAACTCTGTCCATTCAGCCAGCAAAAAGCTGACTGACTGATTGATCACTTCCTGCCTGCTGCTCCTGCTACTGAGCTTTCATCATTTTTCTCCAAGACTACTGCAACACCCTCCACACAAATGTCTACATTTCTTCTAAAATTTTGTCTGATCATGTCAATCACCTGATTTAAAATTTTTCGTCGGCTCACACTTCACCCTAAAATTAGTCCCACATTCTTTAAGCTCAAATTTCCTCTCTTAAAAGCTTAATCCTTCAGGCCACCTCCCCATAAACCCCATGTATCTAAACATGCCACTTCCTTCCGAAGTTCTGAGTTTTGGCCGTTATGCCTCTTTCCAAAAGGAATTTTTTCTCTGTCTTTTCTGCTAGGTGGTCTTCCAAGCATTTTTCAGGGATGAGAATAAAAGTTACTTTTTTGGAGATGTGCTGATTTGTATCATATTTTAGATTTCACAGATAAGTGATATCATGTGGTATTTGTCTTTCTGATTCTGACTTACTTCCCTTAGTATGACAAACTTTAGGTCTATTCACATCGTTGCAAATCCACATATCTATGAAACAAAAACAGGTTCACAGATATAGAGAAAAGATCTGTGGTTGCCAAGGTGGGACAGGGAATGAAAGGAAGGAATGGATGTTTTGGATTAGCAGAGGCAAACTATAATATATAGGATGGGTAAATAGCAAGGTCCTACTGTATAGCACAGGGAACTAGATTCAATATCATGTGACAAACCACAAATGAAAAGAATATGAAAAAGAAAGAACACACGTATGTATAACTGAGTCACAGTGCTTTACTTCACTAAAATAGTTTTAAAAAATTCACTCTTTCAGTAATGCTTCACTGGACTCACTCAGCCAGAATTAATCACTCCTTCCTGTGTGACTGCACAAAACCGAGTTCATACTATGTGACTGTCTCATTGAAAGAACAGTGGCTGTCTGTCTCTTCATTTATGTTAGACTGTGAGGGCAGAGACTATGTGTTGCAGAGGCAATGAGATGTTTGCAGGAAAACATTTTATTTCTCTCTGAGCACATAGAAGGACCATACCTTCCAGTTACAGTATGCCCAGATGTGGCTTGAAGCAACCTATGGTCAATGCAATGGGTACAAAAATGATGTAAACCACTTCCCACTGACCCCTAACATTTAATTCATGATTTGCATTTTTTTTTTTCTCTTAGCAATTGCTCAGCTACAAGCTGAAGATTCCAAGAAGCTGCTGGATCGAAGGGTTCTGGGTCTCTGAGTCGCCACCTGGAGGAAATCCATCGCACTGAACATTGGCACCAGATTTCTCCTGCTCAAGAAGTAAACCTTTATGGTGTTAAGACACTGGGATTAGGGGTGTTGCAGAAACCAGCCTTACTTACTCTCAATAAAGCTGTGTCTTATGATGCCTTTATGATGCCTTCATTCTCATTGGAACATACAGTTGTCCACTCCTCTGGATCTACCTGATCCAGTTCTGCAGTCACTTCCATTTAGGCTGAATCCCTTGGTCAACCATTTAGTAATGTTATACCATCACCCTAGAATTTTCTTCTCATGCCTTCCTTTATAAACTACAACTAGTACTAGTTGTACTTATAATAGTTGGAGCAGTAGTGGTTGTTGATATTCTTTAGGAGCACATAATGCTTTGCAGATTAAATATTTTTATCTTCATTATCTTACTTTGATCTTGGTCTCTTGTTGTTTGTCTTACCTCAACGTGCTTCCTACCTGCTACATCCATCCCTGAATCTGAACTGATACCACAGAGAAAGTCACAACAATCTACTCTTTGGCTTTCACACAAATTAGTGCTATCTCCTCACTGCTAGTGAGCATAACATTTAGTCATCTCTTTCACTCTTTGTTTAGGTCTCCATATAAAGCTTCTTAAAAGTGTTTATTAAGACTTTATTTTTTAAAAGCAGTTGTAGCTTCTCAGCAAAACTGAGAGGAAAGTACAGAGATTTCCCATTTTCCCCCTGCCCCTACATGTGCATTGCTTCCCCCATTATCAATAGCCCTTCCAGAGGGATACTTGTTACAATTGACGCATTGTAATCACTTGAAGTCCAGAGTTTGCCTTAGGAGTTTGCTCTTGGGTGCTGTACATCTTACAGGTTTGCATAAATGTATAGTAACATGTATCCTTCATTATACTATCATGCAGAATAGTTTCCTGCCCTAAAAATTCCCCTTATTCTGCCTATTCATCTCCTCTCCCCAGCCCCTAGCAACCACTGATTTTCTTACTGTCTCCACAGTTTTATCTTTTCCAGAATGTCATATGGTTAGAATCACACAGTAAGTAGGCTTTTCAGATCAGCATCTTTCACTCTTCATAGCTGTCCATCCATTTTTTTTTCCTACTCTCCTCAAAAATTTCACCCCTTATTTCCACAGTTAATCCCTCCCATTTTTACTTGATCTTTCCTTCCAATAACTATTTTTTCTCTCTCATTTCTCTTAGAAGGCAAGATGGTCAAAAATTCTGCCTTATCTCTCATCATGCCTCTTTTATCATTATGCTTCAAGGCAGCCTGCATTTCACACATACCAAAATTCTTGGTTTCCCAAATACAGCTCATATACCTTTACAGGATGTTATCTTTTTTCTGAAGTGCCCATCCCCTAGTTCCCAATCTGGAAGACCCTTTTTTTGTCTTTCAAAGAGCAAATCAAATATCATCCCCTTTATGAAATCTTCTCTGATATTCCCAAGCAGAAATAGTGGCTCCTCCTTTGTCTCCCCTAGCACCTCAGCTATGACTGTATTATATCTCATTGCATTATCAAGTCATGCGAGTGGTGGAGAACCCGCCTACAGTATAGGAGAGCTGAGTCAGTAAGATCCCCTGGAGTAGGAAATGGCACCCCACTCCAGTATTCTTGCCTGGAAAATTCCATGGTCAGAGGAGCCTAGAGGGCTACAGTCCATGGGGCCGCAAAGAGTCAGACATGACTGAGTGACTGAGCATTCATTCATTCATTTGTGGGCCTCTCTACCTCTTGGACTGTTAGCATTTCTGAGGGCAGGACTGTGTCTGATGACTTTGTTTATTTTCAGCACTAGGAACTATGCCTTGCACAAGCAGTTCTTTAAGTCAGGAAAACAGGCAATTGAGTCTGTTCCTTGGAGGAACGGCTCAAGCATCCTAAGTATTATTAGCAACTCAGGATCCACGGCATCTCCAGCTCAACTGAGTTTAAGCAAACTCTGGGAGATGGTGAAGCAGGGAATCCTGGTGTGCTACAGTCCACGGGGTCGCAAAGAGTCAGACACAACTGAGTGACTGAACAACAGCAGGACCCAGGGAAAGTGGGGCTGAAGTAAAGCAAGGTGCCTATCTCTGTATGGGGCAGTAAGATTGACTCTATTTTGTACAACAAATTATAAACTTAACCTGGCTGTGAGTTCTGTGTCCTTTGAGGGGGTGGTCAATCAGGTGTGGCCATAAAAGGGGACACAAGGAAGCAAAACTTTTTGTACTCACAGATCCTTGAGAGACAGAGTCACCACACACCATGAGGGGCCACATGGACAGAATGCCAAAGGAGCTGACTCGACCAAGCAGGTGTGGGGCCAAGGAAAAGTGAGGACCTGTGGGCAAGCACCTTTACTGGGGATTGAGGTGGAATACACAAGAAGAAGGGGACTTCACTGATGCCTTTGAAAGTCACTAGGTCACAGTCAACGGAGGGCAGGAAGTGGAACTTGTGGCACATTGGTGCACCTGGTCAACTGGGCAGGGTATTCACAGTCTATTTGCAAGGATGTTGAGGCAATAGAAAAGCAAAGGGGAAAATAGTATAACATTTTAGAAATTCACAATACACTGAGTATCTTAGATATATTTTAAATGGTCTCAGAAAGCAGAACTATGACCAACAGGCAAAAGTCACAAGAAAACAGATGGGCACTCAAGATTAAGAAAGGCGTTCCTAGCCATCGAAGATGTGAAAAATGGAAGAGGTTACCTTGGAAGGCAGTGAACCTCATTACTGCAGGCACTCAAGCAGAGGCCAGATGGTTTGTGTGGGAAAATTGCTACATAAATTGACACAGCCTGCAGGACCCATGTGGTGCTGTGTGGGATTCTCCTTGGTGCAGATAAAGTCAAGGCCCACCTTGTTTGGGGAAGGCTTGCACAAGATGAACAATCAAAGGTCAAACTACGTGGATTTTTATGATCCTTCTTTCTAAAGCTTTTTCTTCATATTTCTGGTATAACAAGATATTCTAGATTAAAAAAATCCTGAAGTCAAATATACTTGGAAACTACTTCATATATCACCCTATTGATGATTAAAAAAAAAAAACAAAAAAAAAAACACCTTGAGAATTCCTGAAATAAGGGAGCCATGCCACTTGGCTTATCTCAGAATTTCCCAAAAGTTCTGTTCACAAAATTTTTTATTGTGTAGTATACCTGTGAATAGAAAGGGAAAAGGTGGAAGCAGTGACAGATTTCCTCTTCTTGGGCTCTAAAATCACTGCAGATGGTGATGACAGCCTTGAAATTAGAAGATGATTGCTTCTTGGCAGGAAAGCTATGACAAACCTAGACAGTGTGTTAAAAAGCAAAGACATCTACTTTGTCAACAAAGCTCCATGCAGTGAAGGCTATGGTCTTTCCAGTAGTAACATACGGTTGTGAGAGCTGGACCATAAAGAAGGTAGAGCACCAAAGAATTGATGTTTTCAAATTATGGTGTTGGAGAAGACTCTCAAGAGTCCCTTCAACAGCACGGAAATCCAACCAGTCAATCCTCAAGGAAATCAGTCCTGGATATTCACTGGAAGGACTGATGCTGAAGCTGAAGCTCCAATAGTTTGGTAACTTGATGCAAACAGCTGACTCATTAGAAAAGACTCTGATGCTGGGAAAGATTGAAGGCAGAAGGAAAAGAGGGCAACAGAGGATGAGATGGTTGGATGGCATCTTGGGCAAACTCCAGGAGACTGTGAGGGACAGGGAGGCCTGGTGTGCTGCAGTCCATGGGATCACGAAGAGTTGGATGTGACTGGGCGACTGAGCAACATACCTATGAATATTTCATGGAAGAGTTCTATCTAATTCTGCTTTCACCTGGGTAAAAATGTCTTGCTCTGGAGAGAGGCAGATACAGCATTTTCTCCTTTGCTGATTTCTAATCATACAGGTCTAAAATATACAGGAAAGCTGTAGGCATAGTAGGGGATTCTTACCCCCAAGGGGAAAAAAGGTATTTACCAAACTCAGATGCCTTTTCTCATTTAAAAATGATCCCACCCTTTAAGAAAGATGTTAGTATTCTTTTTGCATAGGGGGAACCAGATGCAGCCAGCAAGAAGATGCAGGATTCCAAAATCTGTGATATTCCATTTCTGAACTCAGCTGGGGTTGAGTTGGGAGGCCAGAAATGGAGGAATTCAACTAAGAGACTGTCAAGACTATGACTAGCTTCATGGTCAGTGATTCTTGATTTCATTTTTTGAGAATTAACAGTCTCCAGAAGCATAAATATCACCTTGATAATAACTACTGGAGCCTATTAAATCCAGAAATTTATTTTTTCATAGTTGCCAGGAAAATGAGAATGCAGGCAAATATGATCATTACTCAAAGGCAGTATGAAGATCAATAACCCATTACTTCTGTCAGCTATATCCCCAGACTGGGCCACCTTCTAAAGCAGAGGCTGGTAAGTTACCTGCTAGGTGTGAGTCAGGATCTACATAAATAGGCTGGAAGTAAATGAATTAGATACGCCCAGGCAGCAAACAATAGTAAAGTTTGGATCTTTTTACTGTCAAAAATACCTCAATGGGTTCACACTTTGCTACCAAACTACTAATTAAGTAAAAATCAGATTTTGTTTTCATCAATGGCCAGTTACAACTGAGACGAAAACTGCCAGTTAAAATTTAAGACAAGCATCTGCCTAGATACTGTAACTGTTAATTTGATGTAACTCCAGTCATAAGCAAAGAAATCTGATATCTCAGAGGCTTTTGCCTTTTCATTTCAGGTAATAGCCCAGCTTCTTTGGGGCTATTTAAAATACAGAAAGTAGTCTGAGATTATGGTGAGCCTGTTTCATATATTTTACATGGGCTTATTGATATAATTATCTTCTATGGTTTTGAAATGGAAAGAATTAATTAAGTAAATAATAATCAAAAAGGACAATAGCCTGGGAACCCTATTACAGCCTTCATGGTCTTGTAAGGGTCTAAAAACTTAGCAGAAAACTAGCCTAGATCTATCTCAAAGGACTCTTCGGACTTAAAAATGCTGAGAAAAAATCCTATGGCTTTATGTTTTGTTTTGTTTTCAGGGAGAAATAATTGCCCCCCCACCAGTCTGATCTCCATGAGCTGTTGGAACAATTCTGCAAGGCCTTTTAATACTCCTGCTAATGAGGCATCCTTAGGTCCTTCCATTAGGTTCATTCTGTGTCTTGCTGAGAAGGCAGAGTGGTAACAAAATTAAAAAAAATAAATAAAAAGTCCTCTCATTGCCATAACACAAATCATACCCAGAAGCAAAAGAGGGGTGGGGGAATCTCTAAAAACTCCACATCCTGCTACCTAAACATTTAAATAATTAGTTTCCTGAAGATTGCCTGCTAGACTTGTAAACAGCTACAAAGGTCTTAATTTTTATTTTACAACATATTTCTGAACTCATGCAAACAGCCTACAGGTTGGCCGTTAATTGGGTATCTTTTATTTATTTTCTTTGTTTGGAGGACAGGGTGTTAAGGAAAAGGAAAACAGAGAAACTAATGTTAGCATCCTTCTTCCATTAAGTTCTCCTTAATGTTCTTTATAGCAAAGGAAAAATCTCCAGAAGTGGGTGTCTTTACACCAGCCTCCTCCTTGTAAAACTCTCACTTAAGATGCTACTTTTCACTGCTTCTTTTAATGATCATATTATTTTGATTTTATTAGTTTGGCTTCTTTCTAACTTCCACTAATGGATGAGTTAACACATGACTCACACTTACTTATTTTGATGTTTGGGCATGCAGAGATGCTTTTAAAAATTTCCATCTATATAAGCATGGAGACCACTTAGCACTGAAAGCCATATTTGATTATCCATAAGAGAAAGCTCCTACTCTGAGCAAACCAGTAATACTGGTAAATTGATAGCACTTTTGCCTTCCTAGGAGTCTAAAGGACACTGCACGGAGGGGTTGCATTCTCTGTTTAAACTATCCTCCTGTGTAGTGTGTTTGGATGTTCCGGTAATGGTTGGCTATAGCCAGAGAAGTATGATAGGCCAAATGATTTCTTAAAGATGTGATATTAAAAGTAACTGAAAACATATACCCATTAAGGACAATGGTAGGAAAGTTGGAAAGAAGTTTGATTTGAACTTTTAAAAACATATATTATGTGCCAAAGTTGGTGCTGGGGGGCTAGGGATAAACATAAATACTCACCCACATAAATTCAGAATTTGGCAGCAGGGTATTCATAAACAGCAGTGATGTATAAATAGAAATAACTTTTTAAAGAAATAAATTCTAGCTTTGCATAAGATGAAGTAAGCAAACATCTCTGTCTCTCCCACTGGAAGTAACTAACAATGCTAGACGATATGCATGCAGCATCTGTCTGAGGACTCTGAAAAGTAAATGCTAGCTGGCACTTTGGGAAACTAGAAGTACTATCAAGCTGATGGTGCCTTTATAGCTCCAAACCCAGAAGAGCATACCAGGTGCAAACAGAAATAGCTTTCAGTGAAACCCTCTCTGTTTGGTCCCAGGAGCCCCTGCAAGCCAGAGAGAACAAGTAAATTCCCTTTGGTGGTGTTGTTGTTCGTTTTGTTGTTTTCCACTCTCCTCCTCCAGCCCTAAGGCAAACCCATGGTGGCAGCAATGGTAATAACTCTTCCAAAGAGCAGAAATGATGGCAGTGCCCATAAAGCAAACGTTTAAAATTCTGCGCCAAGAGTATGGAAGGAAATCTCATTGCTTTTCTTCCCTCCTCTCATTCCTCTTACCACTTGACCTGGGAGTACACAGCAAAAAGTACACGGCAGGGTAGGCAATTAAGAGCCTCAACTTTCTAGCCAGAAGACAAAGAAGGGGGATCCTCAGAGCTAGAAAGTCCCCAGGAGATGTACAGCAGGAGAAGCTAGGGGAAAATATCCCATTAAGTTGTGTATCAACTCCTAAGAGTTGCATGCACCTGAACTTAAACAGTAAACCACAGGTTTTCAGAACTAGTCTGTATAGGAGAGTACAGCCCAGGTCCGATACTGGTCACTGAGGGGCGTGTAGCAGGGCAGAGACAAAGGCTTTGCAAACTGAATTGCCACTTGAACTACAGACCTCAGAAAGATAACTTGGACTTATGGTTTAAACCTAACCCAGTCAATTGCCTGCTTAAAAAAAAGAGCCACATCCTATATTTTCCATAGAACATATAAGATCAAGAGTCTTCCAATGTAATACTCAATGTGTTCAGGACACAATCTAAAATTATTCAACATATGAAGGATCAGGAAAATTTCAATGGCTTATATTCAACAGATGAAAACCTGAAATGGCACAAAGGTTGGAATTATCAGATATTAAAGGAGATATTTTAACCATGCTCTCAGAAGTGAGGTTGCTCACTCTTGAAATAAATGGAAAGAGAGAGAGCAGCAGGAGAGAAATAGAAGATATTTCTATGGATCAAATGAAAAATTTTAAACTAAAAAATACAATAACCAAACTGAATTTGAAAATATAGTGAATGTGTTCATACAACAGAGTAGAGGTGGCAGAGGAAAATTCTTTGAACTTTAAGACAGATCAATAGAAATTATCCAATACAAACAACAGAGGAAAACGTCTTTCCAATTTATCATCTGATCACTCTGTCTCATGTGTCTCCC
Organism: Cervus canadensis; assembly: GCF_019320065.1. Lineage (NCBI taxonomy): Eukaryota > Metazoa > Chordata > Mammalia > Artiodactyla > Cervidae > Cervus > Cervus canadensis. The sequence continues at coordinate 55,639,623 of NC_057392.1, read as the reverse complement.
ACTTCATTCTTCCATCACCCACTCCTTCACAATTTGTAGCCTACAAAGTGGCACTACATAGATTTCTGGAAGCAAGAATAACGTCCTCTTTGGCCTGCTCTCCACACTAGCTCATGAGTAATTCTCCAGGCAGCTCTGTTGGAACTATAAAATCATCACCTTAGACTCTAAGCTCCAAATTTAACGGGAGACCAGGATATAGTTCTCAATCACTTCCCAATCACCCTGCACATTTGTTTCCCAAGTCACTTCAATCTTCTTGCCTCCATTATTGCTGTCAAGGCCAACCTGTCATCGAGTTACTCTCCCTACCTCAGTCTTCCTCCAGCCCTCTGGCGTAATCTATTCTACAGAGTTCTCTTCCTAAAACCCAACTCTCATGATACCATCCTTGGTTCCTGCACTTCATAAAATTACAGTTAACACTAGAACACAGACTAAACAAAGAGAAAGGCATTCAACACCCTCTACTACCTAGTTGCAGTCTAACTTTGTGTTTTTGTTTTCTATTATATATACTAGAAACTCTTTAGTCCACACACCACTTGTTATTTCTCTAATCCTCCAGGCACTTTTATGTATCAATGCCTTTGCTCGAGTGGTTCTATTGGAGGACCTTACATATCCCCTAAAAAAGATTTTACCTGTAAAAATTTTTTATGAGCCAAAGTCTAGTGCAAATAACATTTTCATGAAAACATCTCAGAATTTATTCATCCTCTCCATTGAAATTTACATATATACACACATTTTCGCAATATCAGATTTTCAAAATATATCGTTACAACAGGTGCTAGCTTATTTTTAAGCTTTTTATTTTGTTTTGGGGTAGCCAATTAACAATGTTGTAATAGTTGCAGGTGAACAACAGAGGGACTCAACCATACATATGTGTGTGTGTGCTCAGTTGTGTTTGATTCTTTGTTACTCCGTGGGCTGGACCCCACCAGGCTCCTCTGTCCATGGAATTTTCCATGTAAGAATACCAGAGCAGGTTGCCATTTCCTCCTCCAGGGCACTTTCCCAACCCAGGGATCAAACCCAAGTTTCTTGCGTCTCCTGCAAGGTCGGGTGGAGTCTTTACCACTAGGGCCACTTGGGAAGCCTCTACCTATACATGTATCCATTCTCCCCCAAACTCCCCTCCTATTTAGGCTGCCACATAACATTGAGCAGAGTTCCAAGTGCTATAGCGCAGGTCCTTGTTGGTTATCCATTTTAAATATGGCAGTGTTGTACTAGGTTTTTGTGTGTTTACGCAAATTCCACCCTCAATCTTTGACTAACCTTGAGAACTCATTCCAGAAAATCTGCTTTATAGGAGTAAAGCTATCTTGCCCTGAATACTGCTCTATTTCATTAGTTAAAAAACTCATTCATAAGATGCTGGGGACACAGAGAGGAATGAGACAGTCTCACTCTGTCTTATTTTAATTATAAGACTGGGAAACCACACAGGAACACATATGGTATTGGAATGTTAATAAATGTTTCAGACATGCTCAGTGGGCTAAGGAAGCATAAAGAGGACTATGCCTGACCATCTGGAGGGGAGCTGGAGATCTGGTCAGCCAAGTCTCCTCAGGATAGCCAGTGCCTGAGCTCAACGTGCAGGATGGAGGGTGAAGGGGAACAGAGGCATTGGAGGCAGAAATCAGATGGGTCTATTAGAGCTCTCTTATTTGGTTATAAATACAAATAGCAGAGAAAGGGCAATTTTTACAATGAAGAACAAAATTTTCAAAGACAAAATAAACTGGATCTCAGAAATGAATTAGAACCAAGGCATTGGAGGCCACAGGAGTCTTTTCACACTGACTTTACCTTCCCTCTCACTGCAGACTGACTTTGTCTGGTTCCCAGGCCACACAGTAAAACATGGTCATTTGGAGCTCCCAGGCTTACATTTTTTTTTCTGGTTTATTGCCACATAACAAATTACCTCAATACTTGGTGGTTTAAAGCAATAAGCATTTATTATTTTATAGCTTCTGCATGTCAGGAATCCTGGCTGACTTAGCTGGGTCAGAGTCCCATTTTAAAATATACCTGCTGAAAACCCAATCAGCAGAGGGGAATAGGGGCTGAATTGCTCACCTCAATTGAGTGGGGGCTCTCACTGGCTCCTAAACACACACACACACACACACACACACACACACACACACACATCCCTGACCTCCCTGCTTTGTATCTGCTGTATATATTAGGATTTTGAAAACACTTTTGTTTGAATGAAGCTTTGAAAACTTATATGTGGTGAAATTGAGGCCCCCTAAGAGGAAAGACTTGTTCAGGATCACAGAGCAGGTTAGTGGCAGAGCAGGGCAGAAGGTAAGGGTTAGCAGAATATCAGTATTTCATGCTGATGCCTAGAGATGATGCCTAGGGCCTTAGGAGTGGTTTTCAAGGAGGACAATTGAAGTCATGTAATTGGGGTTTAAAAGGAAGAATGGGGAGAAGGAAGTGCTGGAAGAATGAGTACCTGACTTTGTTAGAGGGAAATAATGGGATGATAATGCCGAGACTAGCAAGCTGGGTCAAGGTGAAGATCTGTTTGGAATGAGTGAGACCTACAGTATTTTCTGGTTGAGGAACCAGATGGGAAGGAAGTTTAATATTTGTAGGAGCAGTAAGCCAGAAAGAGTGGATGAAACCATGTGCATGGAGAAAGCTGGAAAGGTGGGGGGCGGGGACCATATGGAAAGAGACATGGGGCACTTCTTCATCAAAAGGTAAAGAAGAGGAGGAAGGAATGGAGCAGAGCTCAGAGCAGCGTTCCTGGGGAGGCACAGGAAGATGAAGCGCCTCAGAGGGGAGGCTCACTCTCACAGGCTGAGACACAAGCAGACTCCAGGGGAGACTGAGAGAAATGGGGCAGAATTTGAGACTCAAGATTGTAAGAACTTGCACCGGTGCTGGAGGGAAGCAACTGGGCATAAAGGAACAGGAAACAAAAGGCTGGGCAGGAGTGGTGAGGTCTCCGTTGAGGTCAGACAATGGGACTTTGCAGTGGGATTACTTATGTGAGTCCATGTCCCAGGACTTCTCTGACCGCCTAGAAACCAGCATCCCACCCCAGCCCTGTGGGATCTTGGGCGTACCTAGAACTTTACTGCTGCTTTTGCTTAGAACTGGGGAGCTGAGAAATTAGTTAACGGTGGCCAAACGGACATTATAAAGATGGGGACCAGCCATGTTTCCTCATCACTAAAGACAAAAAGTAAGGCTTACGAAAGGGGATTCAATAGAACAGAAGAAATATTGTCCAGCTAGACTCAAGAAAACAAATTCCTTCCCTATAATAACTTTGTTTCGTGGGACAACAATTAGGTTACAGAATGACATATTTAATTCCTCAATCAGTTATTTCTTTTATGTGCTTAAGACTAAATGAGCTTAAACTTCAGCTTGAACTATTTATGAAAATGTCAAAGAACACATTTGTGGGGCTGTTAAAAAGCCGGATGGCGTAATGGTTATTATCGCAGGCTTTGGAGCCGTGCTGTCTGGATTTGAATCTTGCCTGTGCTGCTTAGAGGTTGCGTGACTCTGGGTGAGTTACTGCCCTTTCATGTTTCTTTCTTTTCTTTTTTCCATCTCTAAAAAATTGATAACAACAGTACCTGCCTCATGGGATTGTTGCAAAAAGCCCTTAGCACAATAACAATACAGCTTTCAATAAATATTAATTAGCTATTATAATTTAAAAAAAATCAGATTGCTTAGTGAACTTCCTAGGAGCCCTGGCTCTCAGAGTGGGGAACTTCTGAGCCTATTTGATTTTCAAACTGTGCTCTTCAGAGCCCAAGGGTGAATAAGAGATGCTTCTGGGAAAATGAGGGGGAGGAACTTCTACGGCCCCAGTCCCTTCCCCCGCTTCCATAAGAACAGTTCTGCATTGATCAGTTTCACATATTTGGTAGACTTCTGCCTATACCTCAAAAGAAGATTTCAATATCGAGAAAGAAACCTGAAATAACTTTACAGATGAGGAAACTGACGTTCGGAAGGGGAAATGACTCACCCAAGGTCAAATGCTGAATTGTCGATAGAGCATGATCCAGCACCCAGGCCTCCTGCCTCCAGTCCAGGATGTTTCTACTGCACCTCTCTACCTGCAGTTCCAGCCACATTGCAAAAAGGCCTAAGATTTTTTTCTCTCCCACAGAACCTAGCCCAATCACATTTCCTCTGGAAAACCTTTCCCAGTTCCCGCAGGCAGTTGGCTCTTCCCTCCTAGATCTTCCCACAGTACCTCTTCCTGTATAATGTTTTAAATGGCAAATCTTGACTGATGGATAAAAGACCTCAGTTTCAAATGAAACCATATTTTATCTATGTTGGACTTCCTGGTGCCAAGCCCAGTGACTGGCATATAGTAGGTGTTGGGCAAATAATGGGTGTGAATAAACATTTTAAATAAAAAAAATGATGTATAAATGTGATGAATAATTAATGTTGCTATTATGATTATGGTGAAGGAGTGGCAGATGTAATAGTTCTTGTCCCAAATGAGCTAATTATTGAGTTGGCTGAAAGCTTCTGCAAATTTTATTTCTTTTGGGGAATAAAATGTGAGTCCAAAGTGGCACATAAGGTTTAATTTTAATTTGTAACATAAAACACCTCTACGGTTGGAGAGAAGGTTTGCGGGGAGGGTGGGAGGGACTGGTTAAGGGCAACCAGTGTCTGCAAGAAGGTTTCAGGAAGACCTGCCGACCTGTGTGCACAGCCAGAGGCCAGCTTCTTTCTCCTGTACAAGGCCTGTCTGCAAGCCCGAAGAACCATTTTCCTATGAGCACATTCCGTGTCTGATTGATTAGGGGAGACCTTTTAATGAAGGCATTAATAAAAGAAGCTCCAGTGCCAGAGGAGTCCTGCGCTAATTAGGATGGTGCCAGCCAGGAGAACACCCACACAGACAGCTCTGGGTCTTCTCCACAGTGGGGGTGCAGGGAACTGCCGGTTATTGCTGCCCCCCTGCCCTCTCCTCCCCATCTGGGGCCTGTTTGTTAAAATCTGCTTCCTACACAGTCAGACCCCTGAGAATGTGTGGGCCTGCCCCGCCCCAGCCAGAACCTGGGGAGGTGGCTCTGTTAAATCTTCTGGGACACCACTGTCCTTACAGAAAGCATCGCAGCTGTGTATGTTTCCAGGGAAGATGGAGAGACGGCACTATGAGACCTTCCCACCTCTCAGTTCCCTCAGCTGAGCAGAGAAGCTTTGATTTCCTCCCTTCACTCTGTCCTTTATTTTATAACCTTCCAAAGTGATTGACTATCCCATCTGTATCAGTCAGTATTTTCCAGAGAATATATAGATGCATACACACATATGTGCATATGAAAAACACTGGCTGATTGATTTGTAGACATTGTCTAATGCAGTTGTGCATGCGTGCTAAGCCACTTCAGTCATATCCGACTCTCTGGTGACCCTATGGACTGTAGCCTACTAGGCTCCTTTGTCCACAGGGACTCTCCAGGCAAGAACACTAGAGGGGGTTGCCATTCTTCTCCAGGGGATCTTCCCGACCCAGGGACCGAACCCATGTCTCTTCTGTCTCCTACATTGGCAGGCAGATTCTTTACCACTGTGCCACCTGCAACTGTAGGGGATGACACATCCAAAATTTGGACAGCAAGCCAGCAGGCTGGAAACTCAGGCTGAAGTCTTGAGACAATTTTTTCTTCTCCAGGAAACTTTCGGTTTTTGTTCCTATAGCCTTTCAGATTGAATGAGGCCAACCCTCACTATTAGGGGTAATCTTCCTCTATTTACATTTAGCAGCAATTGTAGATGCTAACCCCGTTTGCAAATTACCTTCACAGCAACACTTAGTGTTTGATTAATAACTGAGTGCTATCGCCTAAACCGAGACGGCACACAAAACTAACCATCACACTGTCTTTATGACATTTGAACTTCCCAGTATTTCTTTAAGCTAGGCAGAAAAGTTAGCATTATCTCCATACAAAAACTGAGGCGTTTCTAGTCGTGTCCTGTTTACTTTCACACAGCTTTGTTGTGCGGTAGCTGGGTTGTGTCTGACTCTTTGTGACCCCATGGACTGCAGCATGCCAGGCTTCCCTTGTTTAATGTTAACGTTAAAATTAAACCACAGTTTCCGGAATCAGTCGTAAGTTCTTAACATGAGATGTTACCCCCTTTCTCACACAATGCTCATCCATTCATTCAAATAGTTAGACATTTGGTCCCCACTACATGCCAGGCACTGACCGGAACAGGATGGACATGGAGTCCTGGCATGACAAAGATGATCCTCTGCTGAGAGAAATACACACAAAGATACTAAAGACACACACACACATGCATGTGGGCACACGGAGATGCTCACAGGCTTTAAAAGGCTTCTCTGAAGTTACCGATGACCTCTGGAAGAAGCAGGAATTGTCATCCATAATAGAGAAGCATAAGACTGAGAAGATTGTTTGGAAAAGGCAGCCGTTTTTCCAAAGACAGAGACAAGGTAAATAAATTCAATGTTGGTTTACTTTAGAAGAGTCTGAGCCCCATATCTGTGGAGGAAAGGGAACGCATTAGCAGCCAGGAAAGTGTCTTGGTTTTCACCTTTGATGTGAGAGGGGCTGCTGGATGGGAGGCAGGTGGAACCAACACGGGGCAGAAGTAGACTGGAAGCTCTGGGCAGGCTGGCCAAGCAGCAAACCCCCTACCCTGGTCCCTGGTCTACTCCTGGCCTAAATCGCATGGGGAAGAATGATTCAGTTACCTCTCAGGCTGATGAAGACATTTTATTTAGATCATGAAATCAAAGTATTTTATGTAGCTTTCTGCAAATGCGGAATATGTGCCTTCATCCTGTATCTAGGCATCCCTTCCCTCCTACCATCATCAGGTTGGAAATGGATGCTCTCCAAACAATATTTGTTGTATAGGATTTCACAGTTTACAAATGCTTTCAAATATATTATCCCACCTAATACCTGGGAAAAATGCAATAGAAACACTATGAGATTGCCATTTCACAGAAGAAACTGAGGTCCAGAGAGATGAAATGACTTAACCAAGGTCTCCAGGCCAATACTGTTGAGGGCATTAGACCTAAGAGTATTTCACCTAGCTCTTACTACTCGGTCACCAAAATCAAACATCAGTACTATAGCAAAGCACCATATACCGGATGGCTTATTGTCTCTCAATCTAGAGACCAGAAGTTCAAGGTCAAGTTCTGAAGGCTGTGAGGAATAACCCGTCCCAGGCTTCTCTCCTAGCCTCTGGTGGTTTGTTGGTATTTTCTGGAATTCTATGGCTTGAAGGCACATCACTGTAATCTCACCTTCAAGTTTCCATGTCCCTCTCCCTGTGTGCATTTCTGTGTCCAAATTCTCTCTCTTCATAAGGACACTAGATAGGCACTTTGGATTAGGGGCTCAACCTACTCCATGTAGGACTGCATCTTAACTAACAACATCTGCAACATTCTGTTTCCAAATAAAGTCACATTTTGAAGTCCTGGGAGAGGTGGAGGACTCCAACATAGGAACTTTGGGAGGGACATGGCAACATTAAATCCACTAAAATTAGTGTCCCTTAAATCTGTCATCTTACCACCCTGTGAAGTGGTAAAGCTGAGATTATTAGTCCCATATAATGGATGAAGGTGAGAATCTTCAAGGTAAGGTAAGTTGCCAAGACCACGGGGTGGCAAAGCTGCCCGTGCCCTCACTCTGTCTCACTATCAGCTTTAAAAGCGGGGCCTTCAAGCTATGCTATGGCACATGGAATCACCCTGATGTCCTACCTGTGGGGTTTAGTGAGGGTAGAGCAATAGCTCACATGATCTTTGAGAAATTGCCAATTGAGAGAAAAATGAATGACCTAATGAAATTTTTAGACTGTGAAGTACACTTGGAAGGGATTTTCACTTGAAAAGGAAAGAAAAATAGTGTTGGGTCTGCGTGCAGTCCATCTCCAAATACTGTACCAAGGAAATGGAATCAGATAGAGGGCATACAAGGTTAACAAGATAACGAAAAGATTAGCTCTACTCTTTAGGAATATTAACATTCCTTCATTGCCATAACTATGCCAGCAAAATTTTTGGAATCACAAATAGGATCAAGATATTTGAATTTAATTATCTCAGACTAGAAAACCTTTCAAAATTACCTATATTGTTTTGAAGGGAACAAGGAATCTTTGGTCTCAACAAAAACATACAAATTACAGCATGCCTGGTAAAGAATTGATCTGAGTCATAACTTAAGCAAGGCCTTTCAGATGAGTTACGGACCATCAGTCAACACTCTGCTGTCTGTAGAGCAGTACAGAAAGCCTGTGGTTGCGAGTGGAAAACATGGATTCCCATCTTGCCTTGCTTCATCACTTTCTGATTAGATGGGGGGCAACTTGGACAGTGGGACTTGTTTGGCTTTTTAGGTCAGACAGACCTCAGTTTGTGTTATGTGTATCACTCACTAGCTATGTCACCAAGGGCAGGAATTTGAGCTCTCTGAACCTTGGTTTCTAAATTTGTAAAATGTGTATAAAAGTCATTAGAATTAAGCAAGATAATATATAAATGCCTGCCACATAAGAGCTCTTAACGTGAGCTGTTTTTCCTCCTCTGTCTCTCTGATTCCACCCTATCTACCTTCACACAGCTATTAGAATGATAGCTAAAGAAAACGAAAATGATTATCTCTTGGAGGCATCCTAAGGAAGCATTTTTTAAAAAGTAAATAAAACCCTCTTTCTGAACCTTTGTTGTTGTTGACTTGCCTGAGATTTTTGAGGCTGTTGCATAATTTCAATAGATCTGAGGTTGAACCAGGCATCTGCTTGGCAAGCACAAACATCAGTTGAAAAATGCAAAGAAAAATGGCATTTCCAGATAGTATTTCTAGCAGATATGTCTTGGTAATCTCACAAAGCATGCCAATAGTAACCATGTGGACCATCATCCCCACATTGACATACACTGTTCAGGCTACAAAGGCTTTGCAGGGCTTTATTTCCTTAAACCTCATTTAGCCTGTCTGTACTTTGGAGAGGGCACAAGTAGTTATTACCTGCTTATTCTGTCATGAATACACTGAGTCACAGAGCAGCTAACTGGTATTGGAGCCAGGACTTAAACCTGAGCTTCAGGCATCCCAGGCAACCACACCACATTGCCTTCTGGCCTGGAATTATCAGTCCAAACTCCATCCCAGAACTCTGGCAAGAGGCAGAGCTAATCCCCAAGCTGAAGCAGAACTCATATCCGTGACCCTCTGTGCGGGTGCTTTGTCCCTTACTTTTCCTACCCGCTCGCTCATCACCCACCTCCCCAAAGAATCGGAGCCTCCTTCCCCAGGAGGAGAAAAACTTAACATGGATTCTCACTTAGCCAGTAGCTAGTTTTAACTTCTGTTCCTCTTTAGATTTTTACCAATGTATTGAATATAGCTGTTTTCTTGCTAATATTGAACATATTTTTACGTTCAGTAAAAATATGAATGTAATTTTATTTAGTCACACATTCACAGAGGCCTATCATGTCAGGGAATTTTGCGGGAACGTAACATCAATTAGATACAGACACTGTTTCCAAGGAACCCATGGTCTAACAAGGGAGATAAGACATACGGTGGGTAGCAAGGAGGGGAAGAGTTCTAGATGGCTGCAGCAAGCAGCTTCAGAACCCTAGTCCAGACCCTAAGGGGGCTAGCCACTATTTGTTCTTTCTCCACTAGCGTATTCCTTCTGTAGACCAAGGCATCCATCCTAGGTGTCTGGAGCTACTTTGTATAGTAGAGTAGTCATTGGTGGTAGAAATATCCTATACCTACACTGTCCACGAGCTTTGCTAGTAGCTCAGCTGGTAAGGAATCCACCTGCAATGCAGGAGACCCCAGTTCAATTCCTGGGTTGGGAAGGTCCCCTGGAGAAGGGATAAGTTACCCACTCCAGTATTCTTGGGCTTCCCTGGTGGCTCAGACTGTAAAAGAATCTGCCTACAATGTGGGATACCTGGGTTCCATCCCTGGGTTGGGAAGATCCCCTGGAAGAGAGCACGGTAAACTACTCCAGTATTTTTACCTGTAGAATCCCCATGGACAGAGGAGGCTGGTGGGCTATAGTCCATGGGATCACAAAAAGCTGGACACAACTGAGTGATTAAGTACAGCACAGACCAGCATGCTGTCCTCAGCAGTTACCATGAGCCACGCTTGACTTCTGAGCACTTAGAATGTGGCTAGGGCAACCAAGGAAAAGAATTTTTAATTTTATTTCATTTTAATCAATGCTGATTGTAGCTAGTAGCTATCGTGTTGGTCAGCACAGAAGTACAGACAAGAAAGTGGACAGCTCTTCATGGCCATGTCAGTTTTTTGGGGGGGGCAGCTGGAGGTGTCTATGGGGAAGAACTCTCCCATGGCCCCACTGCTCCTCCAGGACATCTGTCATCATCTGGTTGTCCTGGAGTGAACATCAGGAAGCTGAGACACATTCCTTTGAAGTGTCACTGAACCAACGTGCTAAGTCAGACCCTCCCCACACCTACATGTGGCTGCCACCAGCAATCCTCCCTTCTCCTCTGAGTGATGAAATTAATAGATTCTGGCAAGGTTCAGATTTAAAGAGGAGCCAATCCTCTGTGAAAGAGAAGCAATGAGTTGTCAAAAAAGCCCCAGGCCTCACTAGCAAGGTCGTGTGGTGGCCTGAAGGGAGTGTGGAGTGGACTTAAAGAAATCTGTGATCCAACCCCCGCCTGCTGTGAGCCCACTCTGTGACCCTGAGTAGCTATTCCTTCTTGCTGGGCCTTGATGTCCTTTTCTGTAACCTGGGGGATGAATTTTCTGATTTGTCAGCCAGCTCGAAGCTTCAGAGAAAATCTTATTCCCCGAGACAGCAATTTAACATTGAAGGAGAGTCTGGGGATGTATTTTCCAATGTGAAGCACAAGGCAAAACTAATTTAGCAGAAAATAAAAAATGGGAATAGTTGAAAGTACATGGTGTTATCGGCGGTAAGCGAGCGCTACTCGTGAACTTAGCAGCAGTAAGAAGAAAAAAGGACAAGAAGATTACAGAGGAGGAGGGGAAGACCGACGAGGAACCCACAAGAATAGAGGCAGGAGCCACAGGGGCAGATAAATAACAAGAGAATGACCAGCCGCGCAGCCAGAGAAGGGTGAAGAAGGCAGCAAGCAGACCTCCCTGAACTGGAAAAAGCAATTCGATTAGGGGTGATGAGCAGCACAATTTTTGCCCTTGATGCGGAACATCCTGACTTCAGTCAGTGTCTGAACGCACAGGAGAGAAAAACGCCTGCGGCAACAACTTCAGTAGTCAGTCAGTCAATATTTATTGAGCACTCTGCAACACTGGCTCTCAGTCCTGGATGAGTGTCAGAAGCACCTGGGGAGCCTAAGGAATACTACATAAAAGCCTGATGCCCAGACACACCCCCAGGGACCCTTCTCTAATGGGTCTGGGTGGTGCTCAGTACTAGTGGGAGATGAAAGCTCCCTAGGTGCTCTGGCCTCAACTGAAAACCTCTGGTTTCTAGTGCCAGGTTTCATGCTAATCCAGGACCTACAATGGGAATCAGACAAACATGCATGGCCCCTGCCCTCGCCAATGTGGGACAATGATCTCTAAATCATACATAACACTCAGAAAAGGGGTCTATTTCCACATAAGTTGAGAGTCATTAATCTAGGACTCACCTCCATTAGGTCAAATCTCAAAACCCAGCGTTCTTTCCCTTATACCACATGACCTCAAGCAACAGGATGTAGAGAAAGATGACTTTCTGGGGGTCCCTTCTCTTTTATTGTCAGCACTTGAAATGCTCACTAGCCTCTGATCATATCCAGACTTGTCAGACTCATAGGTGCCCAAGAGCTGCAGGGGGTGGCCACAGGCTAGGAACCCTGGGATAATCCTAATGTGGATTACAGGAGGGGACACCTCACTTGAAGTACCTGAAAAGGGAGGGAAACACTAACATATGGATACCTCATACTTGCCAGGCACTGTCCTAGATGTTAAAGACACAGAGATGGAGCCTGGAAATTCACCAGTAGCTGCTTCAGGCTAAACAGAAAAGGGCTACTTTTTTTCTCTCTCTCTTTTTGCTTCACAGCTTTTACATTTAAAAAATACATATTAATAATAGAACAGTAATTTAACACATGGCTGATTGGAGAAAAATATTTATTGTCTATAGCCTCTCTTTCCATAAGAAGTATGGATCCAGGTAACTAGAGGATTTTTTTGTTTGCTGATAGTAGAAAAAAGTCTTCATCTTCAGTGTACTGGCCTTAGACTTATTTAAAAGATGATATTACAGAGTGGGAAAGAGCATGCAAGTAGAAGAGAAGAGACTAAGATGTCTAAGAAGAGTAATTGAGTAATTGTTTCTAAGGAGAGACTAAGATGTCTCTCAGAGTAATTGTTCCCTGGAGGCAGGAGACAGCAACCAAGAGGCTGCATGAAGACAGGAGCAAAGCCAAGTTACGTAAGGAAACAGGTGTGAAAGAAGATCCCGGTCTGGGGGAGCTGAATGGGAACTCCTGTGCACTGCGAAATGTTGTCCTCTTTTGCCTCCCACCATGATTTTGACAGTGCTCCACATCACTCATTTTTCCTCGTGAGTGAAGTTAATCTGGAGAGAGTGTGGGAAAAAAAGGAGAAATGTGGGGACAGGACTGAGCAGCAAGCTTAGGTTATGCCTATCAGACATTTAGGCTGAAAAGGAACTTGGACGCAGATGCTGTTGGGTAAAGGATTAGGAAATCTCTTTTACAATAATCCCATTTACATTCCTGCTGAACTGAAACTCCACTCTAGATAGGAAGCAGAATCTGGAAACTCCAAGCTTTGAAAATGTACATCTACATAAGAGCCTGGAAGTCTCTTGGAAAGGAATTGATCTATGTTCTTGTACCTACTTGCATCTAGTAATTTACTCAGTGAAAGTGTTTACTGTCATTAAATACGCTTCTGCCATATCATTTTCAGTAGCTTTATAATATCTGTTGTATACCTGCGCATTTATTCAGCCAATATATTTTGCTTGGCATTAAAGCTATTTATATGATTTTTTAAATAAACTACACTGAAATGCTATAGATATGTTCTTATACATTTTCCTTAGGAAAAATTCCTAGGATTAGAATCTATGGTCAGAAAAAATTTGTATTTTCAGGGATGTTTAACATGTTCAAGCAATGGAAATATATGTCTATATATACACATGTATGTGCAAAGACTTGATAATTGCTTGTAAAGTTAAGATCACAATTGATTGAAAAGCTCCTTGAGTCCATATATGTTTACTGATGGAAAAGCCTGAGAACTAGGGTGCTAGAGCTCTCCTTGTCTCACCTAATTAGGATGAGCATGCAGACTAAGGGGCTTACCAGGTGGTGCTAGAGGCAAAGAATCTGCCTGCAATGCAGGAGACATTAAGAGACTCGGGTTTGATCCCTGGGTCCAGAAGAGCCCTTGGAAGAGGTCATGGCAACCCACTCCAGTATTCTTGCCTAGAGAATCCCATGGACAGAGGAGCCTGGCAGGCTAAAATCCATGGGGTTGCAAGAGTTGGACAAGACTTGGCGACTAAACCATCATCACCACCACTAAGCTGCTTCAGTTGTGTCCGACTCTTTGCGACCCCATGGACCATGGCCCACCAGGCTTCTCTGTCCATGGAATTCTCCAGGCAAGAATGCTGGAGTGGGTTGCCATCGCCTTCTCCAGGGGATCTTCCCAACCCAGGAATTGAACCCAGGTCTCCTGCATTGCAGGCAGATTCTTTACCGACTGAGCTATGAGGGAAGCACTTACTACGCAGGAACAAATTCAGACTAAAGTGGCTGTCTCCATGGGGAGTCTCAGAGACAAGAAAATAGTATTGAAACTCTGCAATCTTGGTACAAACCCCACAGAAGACTTTTACTCTCTTCCTGTTCTCCAAATTTCTTTGTATAAAATCTCTACTGACTCCACCTTGCATATAGAAAAAGAACTCCTTGAATGACTCCTTGAATCATATCTAAAGACCCCAGATGAATAAATACAGAGAAGATGATAGAAACAGAAAATCATCCTTTTGTAGGCTCCAAAATAATAATTGATTCCAGCAAGGATCATCAAAAGGAGTTCAAACAATTAGGTAAAATGTATGGAGAATAGAGTATTTACCCTAGTACCAAAATATCACCACACAAATTACTAATTCAAATTAAAAAAAAAATATTACTGAAAGAATAACTGATAGTCAGTACATTTCACCAAGCAGTCAAACCTAACATCGCAGATAGTGGGATAGCAAAAATTTCCCTTTTAATTTCTGTTTTGGCTGTATCTTCTAAGTCTTGATACATTTTCATTCAGTCGCTTCTAAATATTTTCTAATTTAGTGTTTTTAATGCCCCTAATTTAGTATTTAATTTTCTATTTTACTGTTTTATTTGATCTATGAATAATTCATGTGTTTTAAAACTTTTTACATATGTGTGAATATTTAATTAACTTTGGAAAATAATCAAACATATGCACTGTGGTTTGATTTTTATTTTTGTTGAAACTTGATTTTTATGTTTGTGGAAAAGTATGTGGCTAATCTTTGTGCATATTTGGTATGTGCTGGAAAAAAGTGGGTTTTCCCTGATTTGGAAATGCAGGACTTTAGCTATCTATGTATATGTATTAGATCAAGGTTGGTAATTGTGTTACTCAAATGTTTTATATCCTTACTAAGTTTCTGCTTACTTGGTCTATTAGAGGAAGGAATGTTAAAATATTCCACTATATACATATATATTCTCAAATATGTACATGCATATCTGAGAAATTATTTTCAGATGCAGAGAGGTACAGGACCAAGGTCATCAAAAATAGAGGAGACTAAGGAGACATGAAGAGGAAATGTAAATGGTGTTCTATGGGATCCTGAGACAGAAAGGGGCAGTAGATTAAAAACTAAGGAAACTGAATTAAGTATAGACTTTAGCTAGGGCTTCCCCAGTGGCTCAGTGGTAAAGAATCCACTTGCCATGCGGGAGAAGCAGGAGACAGGTTGGATCCCTGGGTTGGGAAGATCCCCTGGAGGAGGGCATGGCAACCCACTCCAGTATTCTTGCCTGGAGAATCCCATGAGCAGAATAGCCTAGCATGCTACAGTCCATAGGATCGCAAAGAGGTGGACATGAATAAAGCAATTGAGCACCATAGACTTTAGCTAACAATAATGTATCAATACTGGTTGCTCAGAGGGTAAAGCGTCTGCCAGCAATATGGGAGACCCGGGTTCCATCTCTAGGTAGGGAAGATCCCCTGGAGAAGGGAATGGCAACCCACTCCAGTATTCTGGCCTGGAGAATTCCATGGACAGAGGAGCCTGGCGGGCTACAGTCCACAGGGTTGCAAAGAGTCGGACACGACTGAGCGACTTCACTTTCACTGGTTAATTAGTTATAACAAACACGCCATACTAGAAGATGTTAATAAGGGGGAGCAAGGTATATGGAAACCTCTGGACTATTGTATCTACTTTTCTGGGAATCTAAACTGTTCTGAAATTTCATGTTTTTTAAACGAAAGTTGTGCAGGGTTAGTGACACCTGCGAGAGGAAATGTAAACCTTAACCCAGGATTTACAATATTCCCACAGGTAGAGCCTTGCAGATGTTCTCAAATCGAACGTTATGAAACAGAAGAAATTAAACACCGAGACAGAGAGAGATACACACAGAGACAGACAACACATTAAAACAGCAAATTAAAGGCTCCCAAGAATTTGAGATAATAGAATTATCTGCTATAGAGAAAAAACAATTATTTTAAATCACTAAATGTATGAAAGAAGGAATTTAAAATGTGGGGAAATATAAATAGTGGTTGCACTATACATTTTCTTCATTTATAGAAACAGTTATGAGACCAAAAAGACATAGAAATTACCTTCTTTAGCAGCCAAATAATTAGAAGAACTTTCTTTCTCAGTAGTATAATCAGCCACGCATCTTGCTCTAATATTGAATGGCCATTATCAAAGACATAAAGGTTTAAGTACCAGCTTTAGAAATACATGTCACCAGACTGGCAAGGTAGCAAGATTCTGAGCAGCCTTAAGGAAATGTATGAGAGCACCACTACTGAATGATCACATGAAGATTTGGGACCAGAGGCCGTAGAAGATAAGATTTTCCAGCTACATACAGAACTTTTATTTTCTTTGAGTTCCCTCCCCATCAAAGGAGAAATTTACTTTCTAAGAATAAAATTTTAACTCTGAGTTATTTAACAAAGAGTACATAAAATCACTTAAGTTTGTCTATAGTCTCGAGTTCTTGAGTGGTTTTGCAGACTCAAAACTATTATATCTGAAAGTGAAAGTTGCTCAGTCCTGTCCGACTCTTTGCGACCCCGTGGACAGTTGTCCATGGAATTCTCTAGGCCAGAACACTGGAGTGGGTAGCATTTCCCTTCTACAGGGGATCTTCCCAACCCAGGGATCAAACCCAGGTCTCCCACATTGCAAGCAGATTCTTTACCACCTGAGCCACAAGGGAAGCCCAAAGTAGAACTGTAATTCTATTTTGCTTTAATTTCACAATTTCTGAGGCCTAGAAGTGTCTGCTCACTTGTACTGAATGGGAGATGATTTCACATACATTTTTGAGCTTCTTGTCTATACCATTAGTCAAATCAGAAGGCAATAGAAGACCCTTTCTTAACAAAAGGATAAGAGAGCAAAGGGAAAGAAGACAGGAAGCCTCCTTTTGATGTAAAAAACTCTCCTTAGAATCTTCTGCACATTCAGTTGTCATCTATGCAGCCATGACTCAGTTAAATGATATCAACTGCCCCAAGTCAAGAATTATTTTATGTTTCCTTTGTCTAAAATTATAACCCACTCACATGGGAGCCAGTTAGTCATCATCATTGTAAAAGGGCAAAGAAATATGCTACAATCTGATTAAATTCAAATGCACAGGATGTATTGCTCAACCAGAAGAGCATCTTGTGTTCTTATTAGAATTTTGTTACAGGCAATATTTTTCACATTTATCACCCTTCATCAGTTTTCTTAGGTAAGAGGTAGAAGCTATTTTCATTTTCTTACAAAAATTAAAGAGCAAGAAGGAGTTTGTGTAGGCACATAAAACAACAAAAAAGGAAACAAGAACCAGTTTTCCTGACCCCATGTTCAGATCCTAAGAAGGTTTCTTCTGAGAATATCTAAGATTAAATAAAAGAATGAAAGTAAATGAATGTATCAAATGTAAGAGGCAGTTGGAATGCTTCACTTTCTAGTTCCCTCCAGAACAAATCATTCAGCAAGTCTACATCACAGAACTTTCAAAACTTTCAGACTTTCACCAATTCCAGCCTTCTTTGATCTCTGTTACTTTCTCCATAGTCCAGATTTAACTGTCTTCTTATGTTGGACTATGACTGAGACCTCCTAAATGCCACCCTTGTCTCTCCTGCCAGGCTTCAGTTGATTTTGGTCACAAGAGTCAGAGGTCATAAGAGTCAAAGTGTGCTAAAAATAAAAAAAAAAGTGAAGGCAAGATTCACTCTTCTGCTTCAAACCCTCTAATTACTTCCCCTTGCACTTGGAGTAAAAGTAAATCTTAGTACAGCCTCTGTGATGCTATATGGTCTGGGTTTGTGTCAACAATTCTGACCTCAGCTCCTATCCAACCCTCCACTCATTCACAACCTGCCATCCATACTTGCTTTGTTTCTGTCTCATAGTCAAGATTATTGCTACCTCAGGGCCTTTGCACTGACCATTCTCTGAGCCTGAAATGTTCATATCTAAGATCTCAAGAGGCTGGCTCCTTCAAATTCCAATTAATCTTTATTTCACCCCCACAAAACCTGCCCCTCTCCAGCTTTGTCATTTTGGTTTCAGTTTAAATGCCACCTTCTCAAAGAGGACATGCCTAACTTCCCTATCTAAATAGTTGCAGTCATTCTTTTTTTCACCACTTTGCTTTACTTTTAATATTTGTCCTTATTTAATACATTTTAAAAATCTATTTTCTATTCCTCACCTCTCTTCCATTAAGGAGTTCCATGTAAGGAGTAAATTTGTCCATTTTGCTGATTAATATATTTCCAACATCTGTTCTAATGCTAAACATATGAAGTGGGTAGTAAATACAGTTGATACAATATTTTTAGAGCAAGAGGCTAAATAAAAGTTGGCTGGAGTGCAGAATGGTAACTTTTTGCTTACAAGAATAGAATGAATTAGATTTAAGGAAATCCTGATTAAGTAAAATCTCACATCAGTTGAGTACATCCTATTTTACTTTGTCTCATGTCCAAAAATGTTAGCAAAGCAGCCATTTAACAAAGATGGCTGATTATCCATCCAGATTTATGACTCCCCTTCCTTATTATATTCATAGGATTAACAGTGGAACTTGACTGCCCAACTTAGAACTGTGTTTCCCAGTCCTCTCTCATCCACCCCTCCTCAAGCTTGCAGTTTAGTGCACCACTTTGGTGAGTTCTAGCTAGTGAGTAGGGAGATGCTGTGTGCCTGTTCCAAGGGCCCTGAGAGCCTTCCATGCAGTACTCCTCCCAGCTCTTTCCCACATCTGACAGCAATGGAGTGGATGCTCAGGACAGTCATGGGAGCCCTGTGTTAAAGACAACAGATTTTCCATCAGCTTAAGTCTAAGAATGACTGCATAGAATAAGCCGCCTGATAAAGTTTTTACCCACTGGTACTATTTCCTAAGTCAGAAATACTTTCCTATTGCATTTGAGCCATTATGCATATTAGCATCTACCTGTTACTGCATTTAGCCTACAAAGTAATATTATCTAAACTTCAGGTAAATTGAAAATACCACAAGAGCAGGCTTATCCTATTAAAATTCTCCTTTATGGCTCTTGGGAGACTTAAAGCAAATACTTCTACACTAAATTTAGGAGGTTAGAACAGAAGGAAGGATTGCAAGGCATGAGGATACATATTAGGGACAAGAAGGTGAAGGATTCAAGCACAGAATGACAAATAATTTCCAACTGGTCATGTCCCTGCACAAAAACAATAAAGGGGCTTCTATTTCTGGAAAAGAAAATGTGTAGAAAGTTATTCCATGGAGATGGTAATATTTCCGTGATAAAGGTGAGTTCATAGTTAAATTATAAAGGAGGAAAATTTTATCTGTAGTTTCCTTCTTGAGTTCCTTTCTTACCCTCCAGCCAATGCAAAAGCCTCCTTTCCGTAACCTTCTCTCCAAAGAGTGGCGTCCTGGCAATCAGGAAGGCTAGCTTTTAGCTTGGTTCCTCTATCACTTCTCTTGAGCTAGTTACTTCACATTGCTGGATCTAAACACCTTTCTTCTAGAAGGAAGTAGGGTAATAATGGCTGGTTCTTAGGTTGTACATTGTTTCCTGTTCTGATACAACATTGCATAGACTAATCAATGGACTGATCAATGATTCAATGCTTTAGGCCTTGATATCCTGGAGAAACAAATCTTCAAAGGCATCATGAGAGGTCTTTGGGACTAGAACTGAGGGTAACAAAAACTTACCCCTTGAGGTTCTCCTGCCATTCCGTGAGAATCATTTCTCTACTAAACTCGGCTAGCAAAGCTCATCTTTAATTTTCATCTGAATGACCTCTCTTGGGAAATAATAGACCAGCCTTGGTTCTTCTTTAATACAAGACTTTCATAATATGTAATTTCTGTGCAGAGGCAAGTGCACCAACTACATTAATCTCATGAGCTAATCTACTCTGTCCACCACCACAGTGGCATTTGGGGGCCCTCACTAAGGCTAATGTGGCCCCAGGAACTACATGGACCTTCAAGAACACCTGGGGTATAGCATTATATCTTCCTCCAATGAAGTTCAGAGAGATTATTAAGGTGGACACCACACTTGAAAGATATTGTGATTAGAATGAGAGAATGGTGAGGAGATTCGGCCAGCATGACTCATGGCTATCCTCGTGTGAACTTTTGGGGTGTGCTGGGGAAGAGACACTGAGCTTGAAGGATCCCAGACATCAGTATCTGTAGGTCTTTGCTATAAATCTCTTCCATTTTCTCATAGGAGGAAACATTCTGCCTTGAGGTTAGGACCTCAGGCTGAGGACCCTGGGAGTGGGTCTTGGAAAGGTGAGTGGGAATCCTTAGGTTCAGTATTCAGAGTTTCACTTTATCCTTTTTTCGGGCCATACTTCTCACACCAGCCCCGTGCTGTCCCCAACTCAGGATTCAGTGGTTCTGTCTTCTGAAGGGACGAATCTCAGAGCTCCAGTGTTGTGGGGCACAGAGGATATCCTGGTGGTCTGGAGTAAGGAAGGAACCGGAACTGCAATGATTCGCTTTTCAAATTCTGGCTAATCTTGCTTTTGATAGCTTACGGTGAACAATGTTGGATTCATGATCTCTGAAGAAGAAGATTCAGCTTCGGGACCAGGAACCAGGCTTGATCACTTGGGTAGCAGGGTTTTATTAAAGGATAAAAAAGGGACAGAGAAAGCTTCTGACGTAGACATCACAAGGGGGACGAAAAGTGCCCCACTTGCTAGTGTTAGCAAGGGAGTTATGTGTACATGCACATGCTCATTCACTTCAGTCATGTCTGACCTTTTATGACCCCATGGACAGTAGCCTGCCAGGCTCCTCTATCCATGGGATTCTCCAGGCAAGAATACTGGAGTGGGTTGCCATTTCCTCCTCCAAGGGATATTCTTGACCAAGGGACTGACCCCCGTCTCTTGCATCTCCTGCATGGGCAGGCAGATTCTTTCAACACTGTGCAACCTGGGGAGCACAGTCAACCAGTTCGGTCTCTCAGTCGTGTGACTCTTTGTGACCCCATGAACCACAGCATGAAAGGCCTCCCTGTCCATCACCAACTCTCAGAGTCCACCCAAACTCTTGTCCATTGAGTCAGTGACGCCATCCAACCAACTCATCCTCTGTCGTACTCTTCTCCTCCTTCCCTCAATCTTTCCCAGCATCAGGGTCTTTGCAAATGCAAATCAGCTCTTTGCATCAGGTGGCCAAAGTATTGGAGTTTCAGCTTCAACATCAGTCCTTCCAATGAACACTCAGGACTGATCTCCTTTAGGATGGACTGGTTGGATCTCCTTGCAGTCCAAGGGACTCTCAAGAGTCTTCTCCAACACCACA